>NC_143018.1:100960027-101102527 GCF_055824585.1 Amblyomma mixtum | reverse complement strand
GTCTGTCTGTCTGTCTGTCTGTCTGTCTGTCTGTCTGTCTGTCTGTCTGTCTGTCTGTCTGTCTGTCTGTCTGTCTGTCTGTCTGTCTGTCTGTCTGTCTGTCTGTCTGTCTGTCTGTCTGTCTGTCTGTCTGTCTGTCTGTCTGTCTGTCTGTCTGTCTGTCTGTCTGTCTGTCTGTCTGTCTGTCTGTCTGTCTGTCTGTCTGTCTGTCTGTCTGTCTGTCTGTCTGTCTGTCTGTCTGTCTGTCTGTCTGTCTGTCTGTCTGTCTGTCTGTCTGTCTGTCTGTCTGTCTGTCTGTCTGTCTGTCTGTCTGTCTGTCTGTCTGTCTGTCTGTCTGTCTGTCTGTCTGTCTGTCTGTCTGTCTGTCTGTCTGTCTGTCTGTCTGTCTGTCTGTCTGTCTGTCTGTCTGTCTGTCTGTCTGTCTGTCTGTCTGTCTGTCTGTCTGGTACAGGTAGATGGCTCGAGAGGCGCTCTCTCGCCCTCCTTTCTTCGTTGTCTCTTATCGCAGGAACTCAGCGCCATGGGTTCGGAAGCAGGCCTTGATTTTCGAGCAGAGCTTCAAGGAGGACTCATCTTCTGGGTCTAGACCTCACAAACATGATCCCTGGAGCAAAGCGCAGCCACGACCAACCGAACGAAAGCCGCCACGGCCAGCGCCGCGCCAGTGCAGTCCGCCGCCTCCATTACCGAGTAAAAAGTGCGTGCAACAAATCTCTACCCCATACCCACAGTTTACAAGCTGCTTATGCCGTAGTTGATTGTGGGCAGCTGTGCACGGTTCTCGGTTCTCGTGCTGGGTGCTGCTTCCCGATAGCTGGTTGGCTACGTACGCTTCTTTTTGCAAATACAGTGCGCAGTATTAAGGCGAAAGACTTTAATGGCTCATACTCCCGTCCGTCTGTATGGCACTAGATCCAGCCCCAGGCGTGACTCATCGACGATGATGGGTGTCCGCCGAGATATGTGAGAGAGCTACTGCGCAATTTCCTTGCCTCAAATACAGTTTTCATCTTCTTCATTACCACCCCTTTTTCTTCTTTCACTCCTACTTCCTCCCTTCCTCTACAAACGGATGACGGGTGTCCATCGAGATATGCGAGACAGTTACTGCGTAATTTCCTTTCCTCAAATACAATTTTCATTTTCTTCATTACGGCTCTTTCTCTTTCTTCTTTCACTCCCACTTCCTCCCTTCCTGTACGGTGCGGTTCGGGTGTGCACAAAAGCTCTGTGTTCAAAGAGCAAGGCATCACGCCGAACGGGTGGTTGAGTTACATGGACTCCCTGGCAGCGCTAAAACACGCTGTCGCGTTCCACTCATAAAGGCGAAGCTTAAGCGTTATTAATTAGCAGTTAATTAGTACTTAGGCATTAATCAGTGATTAGTCATTGATTAGTAATTTGTCATTACTTAGTAATTAGTCGTCAATTATGTGTGACGTCATGCAGTGGTGACGTGACCAGTGCCACAGAGGTAGTCAAAGTGGTACGGAAAACGATTTCGCCTCTACGCACTTTCGACGAAGTGCCCCGTGAATTTTTATTATGATTTCCTGAAATCATAATAATCATAATCGCTCAGGCCTCACCTCATCTGCGTACTAATCTTTCGCCTGGGGACGTGCGTGGTGGTGGAGGCTTGGTGGTGGAGCTAGCTAGCTAGCTGGTGGACGCTGCGGTGTGTGTTCCGGCCGCCGGCTTGCGTCGGTGGCCGGTGTTCGACGTTTGGACGTGCGCTTTTGTTAAGGTGTCCTTCGGCTGGCGGGCGCCTCAATATGGTGAGCCAGCCACCTACAAAGGCTCTTGCCTTTGATGTTATCGTCCCTGAGGGGGCTAGTCCGGAGGATGTCGTCGATGCGACAGCCTCCATTGTTGGATTGGAAGAAGTGTACTGCGTCCAGCACTTCGGTGGACGCAACTACCAAGTCACTGTGAAAAGTGAAGCCGCCATGGCTAAAATCGTTGAAGCTTCCTGCCTCATCATCGGCAAGGAACGCGTCGCCATCGTTCCCCTGAGCCCGCAGGTGACCCAGGTGACTGTCCTCTTTCTGCCCGCCCGTGTACCTAGTGACGCCCTTGCCAAGGCTCTCTCCCCTTATGGCAAGGTGCTGCACATAAGTCGCGGCGTCATGGGGTCGCGTCCCACTGTCACCACCGGGACCCGTTATGTGCGGATTGAGATGAAGCCGGAGTCACCCGTACCAAACTACATCAAGGTCGCGGGCCACCGCGTGACGTGTGACTACAAGGGAATGCAGCGCGTTTGCCGGCGTTGTGGGTCCACTGCGCACTTCAGGGCACAGTGCACGGCTCCTTTCTGCGCCCGCTGTGGGGTCTTTGGGCACCAAGGCCAAGGTTGCGTGCTCCCATGTCGCCGTTGTGGCGATCCACACGCTACCGTGGCGTGCGCCATCAAGCCCTCGTACTCGGAGGCTGCGGCCCGCCCTGCGCCCCCGCAGGCCGCTCAGGGAGCCGCTGAAACCATCAAGAAGCCCGGCGCATCCAACACCGACGCCGTTACGGTTGCTTCCGCTGCGTCCCAGCCTCACTGCGTTGAAGAACCGGAGTCTGCTCTTGATGCGTCCAATACTGCACCAAGTGAGCAGACAGTAAATGTGCGTGCTGCGTCAGCCTCCGTCTCTCCGTGCGTCCCTGATGCCACGGGGGTCGAGCCTACTGTGGCCCTGGAAAACCATGATGCTGAGAACGTGCCCCTCTCGGAGCCCGTGCTACAGCCCGCGGCCAGCGTTGCGGATTTGAGCAGGGACACCGACATAGCTGAGGTTGACGGTGACGACAGCAGCTTGCCATCCTCAGCCTCTTCAGTCAACCTCGTCATTGACGAGACTGTCATCACGCCTGAGGAGGACCCGACGCCGCCGTCGTCGTCGCCGACATCGCTTGGAGAGGAGCCAAGATCATCTCCAGACGCTGATCCTGTGCAATCGCCGTCCTCTTCGACATCGAGGGCCAGCGCCAGCACTTCCAGCGCACAGTCTTCCGATGTTGAGATGGTCGCTTTGAGTTCAAGCTTAAAGCGTCCACATGCGTCAACTACGGACTCGGACAATTCTGCCGGTCAGCCAAGGAGGCCTCGTGCCTCCTCTGGTCCGACCCTCCGCAAAAAGTGAGGTGGTTTAGCGCCGTTCGCGGCGCGCTTTGTATTGCCTAAACATCACGACTTTTCAGGCTTAATTTTTCATTTCCAAAATGACTCATCTTCAAATTATTACTCTTAACGTACAGGGGTTCCGCAGTGTTTTGAAGCAGGAAGCGGTGGTCGCATTCGCTCGTTCCTCGGGTTGCGATATTGTCTGTCTGCAGGAAACCAATTTTTTTCGCCTCAGTGACGTGTTGAAATTCAAGCGTAGGTTTGGCGTCGATGCCTTCTTTTCGTACGCCAGCACGCGTTCTAGCGGCGTTGGCGTTCTCGTTTTGAACCGCTCACTCTTGCGAGATCATCATGTTATCTATGATGCGCTTGGACGCGTGCTGGCGTTCGACTGCACGTTTAACGCACTTCAGCTGAGAATTCTTTGCATTTATGCGCCTGCTCATTCTAATTTGGTAAACGCATTCTTTAAAGATTTAGATGTGTATTTTCTTGGAGGGCGTAATGTTGTGATGTTGGGCGATTTCAACTGCGTGCTCGATACGGTCACCGATGTGCAAGGCCCTGGTAGGGGTAGGCCAGGCTGGAATGCGCGCGAGTTGCGCCGCCTAGTCAGCCATTTTATGCTCACGGACGCTTATGAGCTCCTCTATGGCAACGTCTTTGTGTGGACTTGGCGTCGCGGGTTATCGGCGAGTCGGTTAGACAGGGCGTATGTTCCGACGAGCCTTTCGCGGACAGTGTGTGCAGCCAATGTAATGATGCTACCATCCTCGCCGGTGCACATATCAGACCACCGCCCTTTTCTTCTATCGCTCGCGGTTCCGGCGGCTGCAGGGTCTCCTCAGAGACCATGGCGGTTGGATGCACGCATCCTTCACGACGCCAGCACTAAAGAGGGGCTCACGCGCGTCTTGCGTTTTTCGGTTGTTGGGGCCGTGCCTGGTGACTGGGACCGTCTGAAGGAGCAGTGGCGTCACCATTGCGCTGCATCTGGTCGAGCCCTTAGGGCTCGCGTGTCAGATGAGGTGCGCGTGGTGACGGCGAAGTTGCGTATTGCTCAACGCACCCCGTCGCCTTCGTCGCTATGTGCGCATGGAAAGAGGAGCTTTCGGAGCGCCTACAGCGCCTTTTACGTGCCTCCTCTTTGACAGCTTCTGCATGGCGTTGTCGACGCAGTCCAACTGCTCATCCCGAGGTACTTCGCTTTGCGCGTCAAGAGCTGTTGACCCCTCAAGGTGCCCCTGCCTTTACACCTACCGCAGGGGCTATGTCCCAACCCAGTGGCAGGAATTTCAGTGCGTTTTATAACCATTTCAGGAGTATTGCTCAGTCGCTCCTTCTACTTGATCGCAATGTAGTTTCCGCAAACCCATTTTTAGCAGGCTTGCCTCAGGTTTCCACTGAACTCCATGACGGCCTTATGGCTCTGCCAACAACAAGGGAAATCAAGGAGGCGTTGGACTCCATGAAACGAGGCTCAGCACCTGGACCAGACGGCCTTCCTGTGGAGTTCTATTTACAATTCTGGGATATTGTAGGCCCCATTTTCTCGGAAGTGCTAAAAAATTATGCTTCACTCAGCAAGTTTTCCCTGAATCATTCAAAAGAGGCCGCATTGTCCTAATTCCTAAAAAGTCTCCTTTCTCGACATGTCCGGCAGATTGGCGCCCTATCACCCTACTAAATTCAGATTACAAAGTACTAGCAAAATTACTCGTTCGTCGTCTGCGGTCTCTCCTCCCGTTGCTTATTTCCTGCCACCAGGTTTGCTCCATCCCAGGCCGTGAAATACATAGTTTATCTTCTGTAACGCGAGACATCCTAACGTATACTTTACGGCGGCGCGCACAGGGTCTTCTTGTTTCCCTTGATCAAGAGAAGGCGTTCGACTTTTTAGAGCACGAGTATATTTACGGGACGCTGGATGCTTTCGGTTTCCCAGCTTCTTTCGTGCTTCTCATTAAAGAGATGTACAGAGATATTTCAAGCACTCTGTTCCTCGATGGCCGGGAAAGTACCGCGTTTGATGTTCGCCGTGGCGTCCGTCAAGGTTGTCCGCTCTCCCCCCTTTTGTTTGTCTTAGCATTAGAGCCTTTCCTCTTGGCAGTGAATCGCCACTCCCTTATTAGAGGTCTGGCTTTGCCAGGGAGCGAAGCGGTACGCGTCACTGCTTATGCAGATGACATCACTCTGTACTTAGCTGATGAACGCAGCTTGCTTGAAACTCTAAATGTTTTTCGTGAGTACGCCTCCTTGTCTGGAGCTGCTCTTAATTACTCGAAGAGTTGTTACTTTTTTGTGGGGTCTACCCAGACTCGTATTTCATCTGCAATACCTTTGCAGTGGTGCGCGCAGATGCGCATTTTAGGTGTGACCTACGACTGTGCTGGAATATGGGATGGTGTGTGGTCTTCGGTCGTCAACGACATTACAGCTCGTGTGCGAAGGGCGCAGACATTCGACCTGCCTCTGCTTGAGAGGCGCTACCTGGTTCAGTCAGTCATTCTCGGTGCCTTCTGGTACCTTTGCTATACTGTTAAACCACCCCTCCGTGTCATAAGGCGGGTGCAGACTACAGTTTTTTCTTTTTTTTGGTCAGGCGGTACCGAGCTTGTGGCTCGTGCTGTTCTTGGACAACCACGGGAGAGAGGAGGTTTTGCCTTTCCAAATTTGTCTGTTACGTCCTCGCTGTTAGCTTTAAAGGGTATTTTGCGTATCCTGCTAGGAAACGCGTCTCCGGCGCGAACCCTGACTCGGTACTTTTTGGGCCCTTCTTTGCGCTTTTTGGATCCCGCGGCCCCTGTTAATCATGGACCTCAGTCAGAGCAACCTTCCGCTTTCTATGCCTCGTCAGTGGCCTTTTACAGGCATGTAACAGCAGTAGCACCTGATGTCAACATCGTCGCAGACCGTGTGGTGGACATTATGGGCTCGCTATTGTTGCCTGTTGTGCCGGCGGCTCGCCGCTCACCTATGCGCCGCGTTCAGTGGGCGCGCTTAGCGTCGACACCTCTCCCAGACCATCTACGCGACTTTGTCTGGAAACTTGGCTGGGCAGTGCTCCCTACTTGTGATCGGTTAGAGCGATGGGGTGTTTTACGCTCCAGTATCTGTCCGAATTGCCCACTCCCGGAATCTAATCGCCACGCTACAGTCACCTGCGTGGTAGCGCGTGTCTTTTGGCGCGCGGTTCATGCGGGATTCCGTGGGCAGGGCATTTCGTACTTCGTCTCCCGCGGCCGATTCCCCAGCGGCCGTTTTGCTCGCCTGTTAATTGTTGCGGGTCTTTTTAGTTTATGGCGCAGTCGATGCGCCGCGGTCGCTGGTGGCTTTCGACGCCGCGCTGTGTGGCCGATTCTCGGCCGTCTCCGACGGGAGCTCATCAGTTTTTTGTCCGAGGAACTCTTTTTCTTGGGTGAGGAAGAGTTCCTCCGGCAATGGTCATGCCCATTCATTTCTGTGAATAATAGTCGTCTTGTCCTGGTTTTTAGGCCAAACTGGCGCTAAGGTGTCTTTTTAAATATTTCAATGTCAAATTATTGCCTTTCCACCCTTGTGTCAATAGGCATTCTATTCTGTTTTACATCGCCCACGAGCAATTCATATTTGTTAGAGATGTTTATGGTAGCTGTTTAATTGGCTCGCCTTACATTCTTATTGTCATGTGTTCTTGAAAATGTCACTGTACCTGGTAACCTTGGCATGTGTACATATGTAAATAAAATTTTTTCTAAACTCCTGAAATACGTGCCATATGTAATAGTACAGAGCGGCTTCCACAGACGCGCATGGCACCAAAATGAAGCGAAGTGGAGGGGGGGGGGGGGGGGGGGGCTGCACTTTACTGCTTAGCACCGGGGGACACTAGTAACGCCTCTGTGCAAGGCACTGCTGTAAGAACGCAACAAGACTGCTCGCGAAACGAACACAAGAGCAGCAATTTGCGGTGCAACGTAAGGTAACCATACTTCCTCGTGACTGCTGCGGAATAAACCATAAGTTTGGGAATGCCACTCGAAACGCAACGCGTCATGACGACGCGTCACCCTATTAGCCATCGCGGGTTGGCTTCGCCACATGGCAAGCCCCAGGATGAGCCCAAATACTGTGGCGAACCGAATGCACCAAAAGAAAAAAGTTTTCGGAGTTTTCGGAAAAGCAGGACGCGATAGGGTTATCGGACCACCTCCGCTGATCGGCCGCCGCTATCCGCAGCTGCGCGGGGTGTGCTCTGCGCTTTCTCTGCAGACGAACTGTGGACGCAGTGCAGTGTTTGAAGTACGCGTGTGAGGTCATGCAGTTGTGACGTCAGGATTCTGTTGAGTAGGCCTTTTTCGGTCAGTCTGACGGCTACGCTGACCTCGGTTTTTTCTGCGACAGCGGGCTTTACCGCTAGTGCGCTAAAACTACTAATTCCGAACGCACGGGCCTGCGTTTTACGCAGTGCAATAGGGCGGGTCGGCTTTGAGCCCGATGCATCTTTCGCATGATTTTTTCTCGTCCTCTCCGGCCCAAGATGCGCTGTTTCCAGATTACAACTCACAAAAAATGCGATCAAAGCGAACGCCACGAAACAGCCGCAGAGGAGCTCAGGCGCCAGAACCAAATTCTGGCTCAGGCGCTAGAACCCAGCCAGCTCAGGCGCCAGAACCAGGCCCGCCTTCAGCAGGCCGCTTCCATAGTCGATGCGTATGCTATTGACTGTGGGCTTCAATGTGCTCCAGCGAAATCAGAGCTTCTGCATGTCAGAGCGAACGCAAAGGATAGGACATCAATTCACATCTCTCTGTCAGGAGGTCCTATTAGAGAGGTGCAGGAGCTCCGTATTCTGGGCCTTTTCATTCACCAGACTCAGACCGGACTCCACCATTGTGAAACTCAAGAGACTAGGCGAACAGGTGGGGCGCATGATCTGCCGCGGTTCCAACAAGCGGGGCGGTCTGCGGGGCAGGGACGCGCTTCGGCTCGTCTATGCCTTCGTGACTAGCCGGATCCTCTACGCCGTGCCATATCTCCGCACTACTAAGCAAGACGAGGCGCGAATAGACGCCATCATATGCAAGGCAACAAAGCGAGCCCTGGATCTCCCGGTGGCTACCTCTAATGCCAAACTCAAGGCATTGGGGGTGCTAAACTCCTACCAGGAGCTGCGGGAGGCCCACCTCGTGAACTAATACACGCGGCTCATGCAGACGGCCCCTTGGCGCCGCCTGCTAAACCGCTTACACATCCAACACGACTGCACTCCAGAGGAGGCGGACCGTATCCCAGTACTGTGGCACCATATGCTCTGGGTCTCCCCGCTCCCCCGTAACATGGGCACCGTCATGCACGAAAACAGACGACGAGCGCGGGCTCGGGCTCTTGAGAGACAACACGGCTCCCGACCCTGTGTATATTATGTAGACGTAGCAGGGCCATCGCCCGCGGGATTTTACACGGCCGTTGTCGTTCACCAGGAAATGCACTTTGATGGACTCTCTTTTCGAGCCCCGAATTCAATGCGAGCCGAGGAAGTAGCGACAGCGCTCGCTGCCGCCCACGCCAATTCGAGAAGCATCATTACGGACTCCCGAAAAGCATGTGATCATTACTTGGCAGTGGAGATCTCCCCCTTAGCTGCATGCATTCTAAGACGGACTGCCACTGATCCAACACCGAAAATAATCATTTGGGCTCCTGGCCATCAGGGCTTACGAGGTAATGAGGCCGCTGACGCGGCTGCCCGAGCGCTTATTCACCGGGCTCCTCATCCCAGCTCTTCTGGCTCGGAGACTAACCAGCCGCTGCTGCGATTCAGGGAAATAATAACGCATTATAGCGACAACCACCGCCTTTTCCCGGGCCCTGCAAAGGGGCTTAGTAAGGTGGAGCAGCGAACTTTAAGGCGCCTGCAGACAGGTACTCTACTCTGTCCTGCAATCATAAAACATTACGATCCTAACACGTATGGGCGATGCACGCACTGTGGGGAGACCTGTGATATCTTCCACATGGTGTGGGCATGTACTCAAAATCCCCACCTCCCCCCATTCCCCACCCTTTCCAGAGAGGCATGGGAGACTGCCTGCCCTCCTCAACTGCTCTTCGCTTGAGTCCCAAAGGGCTCTGGTGAAACGGGTGAGAGACGGGGCATTGTCATGCGGTGTCCCGGACTAGGGACGCCGACCATGTAGCGGTGCCACTCTGTAGCTCCCAAACTCTATTTCCGCAATTAAAAGTTTTCACCACCACCACCACCACCCCAGCGGCGTACACGGAACGCTGTTGAGCGCATACTTCGCTAACATCCACAGGCCGGGCAGATTTCATTGTCGACAGCATGCCACAATGGCGTTCTCAGTCTGCACTTTGTTCACAGCCAGCTGTCGACTGCATGATGCTATGACGTTCTGCATCTACACTCTGTTCACAGCCAGTTGTCGACTGCATGGCGCAATGGCGTTCTGCGTGTGCGCTCTGTTCACAGCCAGTTGTCGACTGCACGGCCCAATGGCCTTCATCGTGTGCAACCTGGTCACAGACAGTTGTCGACTGCGTGGCGCAATGGCGTTTGCGTGTGCATCCTGTTCATAGTCAGTTGTCGACTGCATGGCGCAATGGCGTTCTGCCTGTGCACTGCGTTTACAGCCAGTTGTCGACTGCATGGCTCAATCGCGTTCTATGTGTGCACCCTATTCACAGCTAGTTATCAATTGCATGGCGAAATGGCGTTTTGCGAGTACACCCTGTTCACAGCCACTTGTCAACAGCGTGGCGCAATGGCGTTCTTCGTGTACAGCCTGTCCAGAGCCAGTTGACTGCATGGCACAATGGCGTTCTGCATGTACGCTCTGTTTCACTTCACTTCACTTTAATACCTTAAAGACCCTCGTTAGAGGGTATTACATAAGGAGTGGGACACACAGATATGAAAAACATAACATATAGTAACATATAAGTTGTAAGTTATACAACTATAAGATTTTCACTCAGCAAGTACACGCGCGATTCCTTCGAGGAACAAAGACTGGCATGTGATAGCAGCAAGTTCTCGGGGAAGGACGTTCCAGTCGTTCGCAGTCCGGGCGAAGAATGATGAAGAAAATGTAGTGGTGCGGGCGCGAGGTCGTGGCACTTGCTGCTGATGGCCGGTGCGGAGGGAGATGCGTGGTGGTGGTGCGCAGATGTAGGGTTCCTGTCGTAGCTCAGAGTAAAAAACTTTGTGAAACAAACATAAGCTAGCAATGTAGCGGCGATGAGCAAGGGTAGGTAGACTGGACTGTGATTTGAGGGATGATATGCTGATATCAAAGGAATACGATGAATGAATGAATCTAGTTGCTCGGTTTTGGACTGCTTAAATTGAATTACAGAGATATGCTTGTTTCGGAGACCAGATGGGAGATCCGTATTCTAATTTTGATCTGACTAATGATCTGTATGCGAGGAGCTCGACATGCTGGGGTGCAGAGCGTAGATGACGCTTTAAGAATCCTAGTGTTCTGTTAGCGGATGATATGATGTTTGAAATATGCGCATTCTATCTAAGATCATGACAAAGATGAACACCAAGGTATTTGTATGATTGGACAAGATGGAGAGGAACGTTAGATAGGCTGTATTGGAAGAGGACAGGGTAACGGCGACGATTGAACGACTTATATTCGCATTTACTTGTGTTAAAGGTCATTAGCCATTCACTGCTCCAGTCTTGCATATGCGTTAATTTATTTTGAAGGGATTGTTGGTCGAAGGCGTTAGTGACTGTTCTGTAAATAACACAATCATCAGCAAACATCCGAATACGGCAATCTAATTTCTCAGGTAGGTCGTTAATATAAATTAGAAACAAGAGTGGCCCAAGGACGGATCCTTGGGGCACGCCTGAGGAGACTGGCAGGAGGTTAGACATTTGGTTATTGACAACGACTGATTGGAAGCGGGGACTTACGAATTCTTTTATCCATGCTAGTATGTCGGGATGCAAGTTTAGGCGAGAGAGTTTCAGAAATAAGTGGTTATAAGGTACCTTGTCAAATGCCTTAGCGAAGTCGAAAAAAATTGCGTCAGTTGGGAGGTTAGCATCACGGTTGGCATGCAAGTCCTGAACGAAAACTGCTAGTTGACTTTCACTTGCGAAATCCGTGCTGCGATGAGTGAAAAAATCATTTGAATCCAGAAAGTGCATCGTTAAAGAGTAAATGACGTGTTTCATGAGTTTACATGGTATGCTGGTGAGTGATATGGGTAGTAATTAAGTGGTGAATTTTTGTTACTCTACTTGTGGACCGGAACGACCTTCCCCACTTTCCAATCATGGGGTATGACACCTGTAGAAAGAGACTGGAGAATAGCAGGCATAAAAATTTGGCAGAAGTATGGTTAACGTTTTTTACGTTCTGCATGTACACTCTGTTCAGAGTCAGTTGTCGACTGCATGATACAACGGCGTTCTGCGTGTGCACTCTGTTCATGGCGCAATGGCGTTCTGCGTGTGCACCCTGTTCACAGCCGGTTGTCAACGGCATGGCGCAATGGCGTTCTGCGTGTGCACCCCGTTCACAGCCAGTTGTCAACTGCATGGCGCAAAGGCGTTCTGCGTGTGCACTCTATTCATGGCGCAATGGCGTTCTGCATATACACTCTGTTCAAGGCGCAATGTCGTTCTGCATGTGCCCTCTGTTCAGAGCCACTTGTCCACTGCATAATGCAATGGCATTTTGCGTGTGCACCCTTTTCCCAGCCAGTTGTCAACTGCGTGGCGCAATCGCCTTCTGCGTGTGCACTGTGTTCATGGCTCAATGGCGTTCTGCGTGTGCACTCTGTTCACAGCCAGTTGTCAAGTGCATGATGCAAGGGCGTTCTGCGTGTGCACCCTGTTCGCACCCAGTTTTCGGCTGCAAGATGCAATGGCGTTCTGCATGACCCCTCTGTTTATGGCGCAATGGCGTTCTGCATGTGCACTCTCTTCACAGCCAGTTGTCAGCTGCATGATGCAATGGCATTCTGCATGTGCACCGTGTTCACGGCCAGTTGTCGACTGCATGGCGCAATGGCGTTCTGCGCGTGCACTCTGTTCACAGTAAGCTGTCGACTGCATGGCACAATGACCTTCATCGTGTGCAACCTGATCACAGACAGTTGTCGACTTCATGGCGGAATGGCGTTTTGCGTGTGCACCCTGTTCACAGCCAGCTGTCGACTGCACGGCACAATGGCCTTCATTGTGTGCAACCTCATCACAGACAGTTGTCGACTGCATGGCGCAATGGCGTTCTGCCTGTGCACTCCGTTTACAGGCAGTTGTCGACTGCATGGCTGAATCGCTTTCTGCGTGTGTACCCCGGTGACACCCAGTTCTTCACTGCATGGCGCAAGGCCGTTCTGCGTGGGCACCCTGTTCACAGCCAGTTGTCAACAGCATGGCGCAATGGCGTTCTGCGTGTGCACACTGTTCATGGCGCAATGGCGTTCTGCATGTGCACTCTCTTCACAGCCAGTTGTCAGCTGCATGGTGCAATGGCGCTCTGAATGTGCACCCTGTTCACAGCCAGTTGTCAACTGAATGGCTCAATCGCTTCCTGCGTGTGCACCCCGGTGACACCCAGTTCTGGACTGCATGACGCAATGGCGTTCTGCGTGTGCACTCTCTTCACAGCCAGTTGTCAGCTGGATGGTGCAATGGCGTTCTCCATGTGCACTCTCTTCACAGCCAGTTGTAAGCTGCATGATGCAATTGCATTCTGCATTTGCGCCGTGTTCACGGCCAGTTGTCGACTGCATGGCGCAATGGCGTTCTGCGTGTGCACTCTGTTCACAGCCAGTTGTCAACAGCCCGGCGCAATGGCGTTCTACGTGTGCACTCTGTTCATGGCGCAATGGCGTTCTGCATGTGCGCTCTCTTCACAGCCAGTTGTCAGCTGCATGGTGCAATGACGGTCTGAATGTGCACCCTGTTCACAGCCAGTTGTCGACAGCATGGCTCAATCGCTTTCTGCGTGTGCACCCCGGTGACACCCAGTTCTCGACAGCATGGCGCAATGGCGTTCTGCGTGTGCACCCTCTTCATAGCCAGTTGTCAGCTGCATGATGCAATTGCATTCTGCATGTGCACCGTGTTCACGGCCAGTTGTCGACTGCATGGCGCAATGGCGTTCTTCGTGTGCACTCTGTTCACAGCCAGCTGTCGACTGCATGGCACAATGACCTTCATCGTGTGCAACCTGATCACAGATAGTTGTCGACTTCATGGCGGAATGGCGTTTTGCGTGTGCACCCTGTTCAGAGCCAGCTGCCGACTGCACGGAACAATGGCTTTCATCGTGTGCAACCTGATCACAGACAGTTGTCGACTGCATGGCGCAATGGCGTTCTGCCTGTGCACTCCGTTTACAGCCAGTTGTCGACCGCATGGCTCAATCGCTTTCTGCGTGTGCACCCCGGTGACACCCAGTTCTCGACTGCATGACGCAATGGCGTTCTGCGTGTGCACCCTGTTCACAGCCACTTGTCAACAGCATGGCGCAATGGCGTTCTGCATGTGCACTCTCTTCACAGCCAGTTGTCAGCTGCATGGTGCAATGGCGTTCTGAATGTGCACCCTGTTCACAGCCAGTTGTCAACTTCATGGCGCAATGGTGTTCTGCGTGTGCACCCTGTTCACAGCCAGTTGTCAACAGCATAGCGCAATGGCATTCTGCGTGTGCACTCTGTTCATGGCGCAATGGCGTTCTGCATGTGCACTCTCTTCACAGCCAGTTGTCAGCTGCATGGTGCAATGGCGTTCTGAATGTGCACCTTGTTCACAGCCAGTTGTCAACTTCATGACGCAATGGCGTTCTGCGTGTGCACCCTGTTCACAGGCAGTTGTCGACTGCATGGCGCTATAGCGTTCTGCGTGTGCACCCTCTTCATGGCACAATGGCTTTCGGCGTGTGCAGTCTGTTCACAGCCAGCTGTCGACTGCTTGATGCAATGACGTTCTTCGTGTGCACTGTGTTCATGGCGCAATGGTGTTCTGCGTGTTCACTGTGTTTGCAACCAGTTGTCGACTGCATGACGCAATGATTTTCTGCAGGTGCACTCTGTTTTGCGACCCATGAGCGCGCAGCGACCGTGCCATAGCGGCCTCGATGGACGTCGGTGCATCGTGCGAGGCAAATCATTACTGTGCGCAGGCTTCTCCTCGCATGCTGGCAGTCCGTGGCGAGAAGAAAGAGCAAGTTAACTCATATGACAAGTTGAAGTTGATGGCAAGTTGAGGTTCGAATAGGGAAAGGGCGGTGCAAATTAAATCGAGCAGTAAAGGCGATTTGAAGCATTCCAAGTTTCGTATATTCGCACATGCTATTCTTAACTCTTTAGATGGCTTTGTGCACACTTGTGCACGCTGCGTACTGGAAACTATCTGGAAAATTCTCTACTTAGTACTGCTTACATCCGTCATAGTGAAGGGCTCCGGAAGTTTCGGCCACCCGGGGGTTTTTAACGTGCACTGACATCACACATTGCATGGGCCTTTAGAATTTTGCCTCCATCGAAATTCGAACGCCGTGGCCGGGATCGAACCCGGTGGACGAAATTTCTGGAGCCCTGCACTACGGCGTCCTTCTTAGCCTGAGTCGCTTTGGGGCGTTAAATCAGGACAAACCATAGACCATTTTGAGTCGACATGATAGATGCGCCTGAAAGTGCTAAACTTTACGTGAAATAAGAACAATAGCCAAGGATAATAAACTACTTAAGTGTCTCTAAGACGCGTGGTTGGCCGAGCTTCACAATACTTAAAGATAAGGTGGGCTGAATTTCGCAGCTATGAAGCCACCTTTTCGGTCACTATGGCTCAGTTCGCCATTTTTTTTCCCAACTTGGAAAAAAAGGCAATCTTCTGATTGTGGTGGAGATGTGGCGATACGTGCCAGCGAAATATGTAATAGTTATTGCGTCCAAAGGTTTGATTGTGGTCTGTCGAATGTGGCGCTCTACCCAAGACTCCCTTTAGTGCGTTTAAGGCGGCTAATATAATTTGCTGTTTCCCATGCCGCAAAATCAAGATCACCTAGAATACCTAGAAACGCATTTTGGTGTTTACCGTGCCGCAAAAGCAAAAAGGATTTGAAAATCCAGTAGTTCGTGTTTCTCTTTTCTTACTTAGTGCATTCGAAAGCTCGTTGGCAGTAAGGGGCTGTTCCCTGCCGTGGTCTGAGAATGTGTCGAGCACGTGTTTAAAAGATGCATTCTGCTCTGGTTCACTTACACATAAAAAATATCTGACATGGCACACAGAAGCGCCTTATGCTCTCGAAGTTATTTGCAATTTCACCAAGCTTTCCACTGTGTTCTTGTGAATGATATCTGACCAATGATGTGTGCACCCTTCCTTTTCCAGTCTCAAGCCCAGACCATGCGACGATCAAGACGTCTTTTTGGCCACTTTATTGCGGGAAATGTCGAAGATGAAGCAGACTGATGATGATATAGCGTGTGCACTTAAACAACACGCAGAAATGTTCAGAGAAGTCACTCTTTCGATACAATCTGACTTCGCTTCACTAAGAGAATTCGTGGAAAAGCCAATTAAGGACATGCAGCTAAGCAAAGAAGATATAAGATACCTGAATAGGCGTGTGAATAGCACTGATAGTGAACTAGTGTCATTGCGCAGGCGTGTCGAAGAGATTTCAAAAATTACCGGGCGAAGAAGGAAAGGAAAGGGTTGTGCGATGCAGTAAAGAGTGCTTCTTTTTATATAGCATGCAGAGAGCAGCACGGAGCTGTAAAAGGCGCGAGCAGGAGGGGTGAGTCGGCTCCGCGGTGTGTGGTGGTGGTGGTGAAAACTTTTTAATAAACAACAGGAGAGTTCGCGGTGTGTTGGTCACTCGAGACGTGGCGCAAGAGGTCGGGTTGTACCGATGCCAGCAACATCAAACGCCTAGCCGCTTTGCGCTCTCTCTCTCTTTTCCCTTCTGAATCAGCGCACCCATCTCTGGTTCGTTTGTTTTGTGAGAAAATAAAGAGAGACTGCTTTGAATCTCTGCGCTGTTGTTGCGTGTCTCATACGACGTTCATGTCGGACCTACCAGTCGCTATAAAGCTGGTGCCCGGAAAGTAATATACGCTTTATCGCCGCAATTTCATCTTCCACCTTTCAGCCAAGCAAAGGTACTGCCGACAGCCACTTTTCACCCGTTATAGCAAAAAAACAATCGAGCCGCATACCTATACCAGATGGTGGCAGCCTCCCACCTGGGTGGCATCGCATCATCGATAGAAGGGTGCATCCTCATCCCAGAGGCCCTTCTCCAAGACGTTTTAACAGCCTGGAGCAACCACCGACTGAGCAGCTGAAATACAGTAACGCAGCACCCTCAGTAGTGGAGTCCATGGACCCTTCGGTGTATCCCTGGCTCTGAACGTGCCAACATTTGCTTCCGCCGCACCTCCGGACCCCCACCGCCTCCCTACCCACACCGGTAGCCATGCTCAGCAAGAGAATATGTTCGCAGTCTGGACACCAACATCTAAGTTTAGCAGAACGCGGAAGACACAGCCGAGACTCGCAGAGACTTCGAGCTGCCACCTTTCCGTCGGCAGCATTGCACCTGGTAGCTCGCGCAAGTAGATGCACGTTTTAACGCGACAGCCTTAAAGGTGCACTGAAGGGCAATCTGAACTCGTATTTTTTGCCGCAGTACCTCAATCTACGCGTTCCGAGCATTCTTAGAAACGTTGATTTATTGCCCTGTGTGGCCGATTTCCCTAATTAAATCGATTTGACGTCCGGCTCTCACCTTTTTTTTAATTCTCCCCTACGGTGGGCGAAGTCGACCAACGCGTGGAGTGCCTTCCACCCAGTCCCGTGGCGGCTTGCCGCTCTGCCATCGGCGGAGTAATATGTAGTAATCCGTAGTAGTAAATAGTCCGCTAGTATTTTTATTTCTGCGGGCTTATTTTGCGGCTATATTATCTGCGAATGAAACTATTCACGGAAACCTACAAAAACAAAATAAAGCGAAAGCAAAGCCTCCACGGAGTTGGCTGAAAGCCACTCCACGCGTTGGTCAACTCCGCCCACCGTACGCCGAGAAATCAAAAAATAAAGGTGGGAGGCGGACGTTAATTCGATTTAATTAGGAAAATCGGCCACACAGGGCAACAAGTCGCAGTTTCTAAGAATGCTGGGAACGTGTAGAACGTGTAGTTCCCGCGGCAAAAAGACGAGTTCAGATTCCTCTTCACTGCACCTTTAAGGCTCCTGTTCTGCAGAAACTCCGGTGTCGTCGTCGACGGCGGCGTTGTGAGCGAGAAATCCCTCGGGAAGCAACCTACGTAAGCCACCTAGGTCACGTGACTATGTGACTTC
The DNA here is from genome assembly GCF_055824585.1 of Amblyomma mixtum. Lineage (NCBI taxonomy): Eukaryota > Metazoa > Arthropoda > Arachnida > Ixodida > Ixodidae > Amblyomma > Amblyomma mixtum. The sequence continues at coordinate 101,085,068 of NC_143018.1, read as the reverse complement.
ATCACAACCTGCCCATCGAATTATGAGCAAAATGCCCACCGTGGCAGGTGAGAGTTAAATTAATGATTGGTGGCGAGAGGCTGCCCGGAATGACCCAGGTAGCACCGAAACATTGCGATAATGTTACATTTGTGTTACGCTCAAATGTTATTTCAATGTCCTTAATGTCCTTTTCTTCTAATGTTTTGTAATGTTACATATAAATGTTCGAATAACCTTCCCCATTCATGAAACATGTCAACAACATAAATGGAACTTTCTCGAAAATGGTGAAGCAGCCCCGTACAAGCATGCAGGCCTGCCAGTGGGGACGCACACAACTTACAACACTTTGCAAGAACCAACAACAAGGGCGACAACTTCTTCACTACACTATAGCACCGCAACTCGTATTCACTCACCTCCAAACGGATATCATGCCGCCGAGCTTATATACTCGCTACTGCGGGATGTCCCATGAGTGACAGTGGGGAATGGGTACTAACTAAAGCTTTGTGACGAAATAATGGGGCTCTTCATGTAATCTATGGCGAGTACTATCTAAGAGATGTGGTTACAAGGTACTGTTAGTTGAAAAACATCTTTACTCTAAGAACAGTGAGAAAATGTCTGGAAATCCGTGCTCGAAATATATTTGCAATGTTGTTTCATAGTTGCGACTCTAACATTATAATAAAATTTAGAAGATTATATTAAAATGACGTTTGTTTAGAATGTGAAAGTAACGTTTCCTATGTAACTTATAACGTTATATGTTAATTTTTAATGTTAATGTAAAGTTACTATGCAACATGTAACATTACTCCAACTTACATAACATTTTTATAACACTATTCTAATGTTCAGTGCTAACTGGGGAGGAACCCAGTTCGCACTAGATTACCGGTTGCAGCCCCTGCCATCCCAAGGCAGTGGAGTGTGGCTTAGAGGGATACTGAACTAAGCTTTTGGAGCTGTTCTTTTACATATAAACAAGAGCTGGACTGCTAAAACTGATAAATGCGACAAGCATTTTAGCGAAAAAAGGGCGGATAGCACGTTTTTTTCGCGATTTATTGCCGTATCGTTGCACCTGGCGGCCGCCTGTGGAAGCTGCGACTTGACATCGTAACACCCACGCGCCCACTTCCCGCAGGAGCACGACTGCCATCGCTACTCGCGGGTTTTGCCAGTTTTGCGTCGGCAGCGTCGGAGGTTGGGAGCCTTATCGCTTGGTCTACCTAAACTGCAGTGCGACATCGCGCTTCGAGTGACGCGACCGGTTGCCTGTCGGGCGAGGGTGTCATGCCGTCACGCTCTTCACCTCGCGCCGGCCGGGAGGGCTTGGCGTGCGCTCATAAAACTTCGAAAATAAACCATCCGCAGAAAAATAAGCGAAGTGACCTCTAGACATCGGTGTAATCACATTCCGAGCATCTATTTTCAGTGCTTTTGTTTAATTTTAAGATTTTGCTTCAGTATCCCTTTAACCTTTACTCCATTGCACCAGGGGTGGTACGAAGCCTCCAAAGGGATCTAGGAATGTGAACTACAGAATGACCAATAACGCATATTGGGGCAAAGCCAATAGCGCTGTCACATCATATCCTTAAAGGGAGCTTAAGTGTCCCGTCTAGTTATTTAGGTCCACGACGTGACCTCACGAGCCAAGCATTACGCCATCTGTCTCGACATGCTACAGCATGAAGGCAGAATTGAACTTCCTTACAGTCGCATCAGAGAGGCGTTCCTCAATTATTGTAAACTGCCGTTCTCCAACGCCCTCGTCGAGCCCATCCGGAACTCGGACTCACATAGCCCACAACTTCGCCGTCGCCGACTTCCCTGAGTGGCCGACCATGAAACACAGCGCAAGAAAGTCCTCCGGCCCTCGGCAGAACTGTCATGCTCCACGACAAGGACAAGCACATCGACCGTCAGCACAACACTGTGAACCATCGACGCATATCTGCCGGCTGCGCCAGATATGCCCAACCCCTCGTCCGTAAGCAGAGTGTTCTATCAGCGAAAAGCCCTGCAATCGGGCAAATAGCGCCACACATGCGTGCTTTAAGCCCCCGCCCTTCTATTCGGTCGCCCCCATCAAAAAGGGTAAAGCGGTCTTCAAGTATTTCAATAAATCCTCCTCCCTTTCCCTATTCTCATATTCGTTTGATAGTTTGTACTTAACAAGAATAAAGGAATATAAATACTGTAAGGCCGCCTCTCATTGTCAGCTACAACCCCTTGCAGGACCCCTGCACCCGCAGAAGCAGCTTTCTATTACAAACGAGAGCCCCTCAAGCACACCCCAAAGCCGTGCAGATGGGGAGTTGGACATGGACTTTTGATGCACCGCCTCTATCTCCACGGGGCCCCCTTACGCTGTAAGTTATCGTCAGAAAGGCACCCGATATCCCACGGCTGCCTGCGCTGCCCCGGGGCCTAACGGAGGCGTCTTTGAAGAGGGTGATTAGGAGCGCCGGTTAAACCAATTACGACGTATCTTTCCCATCCTGACCCAATTTGGGGAAAACAGGAACCGTTCTTGGTCTGGTTTGCTGAGGCAAAGAGCACCCAGAGAAGACGATTACAGCGGTTTTTTTTTTTGGCCATATGTGGGGAAAACGTCAGTTCGTCTCTCTTATTCGCCCGCTTATCTTATCACTCTTGCCCGAGCGTCCCGTCCCGCCGCCTGTGCTGTACGGGCTTCGTGGCCATTTATTCTTTCTTTCTTGTTGCTTACGGACGACACGCACTGGGCATGTTCGTTTTTCCAGTCCAGGACTAGCTGACCAGTCTCGGCTTCCGCTCTGACAGGAAACAGCGTCACGGACACATGAGCTACTTGCCAGGGGCTGCTTGCGGACTCTCCGCCAGAGCCGGGCTCTCCCTCAGTCAACGTACTAGGACGCTGTCATCAGTTAGCAGACGACGCAATTCATGGTCATCACGACTCCGAAGCAACGCCGTGCGCTAGACCATAATACTGAGTCGGTTTGAAGACCATACTGTCAGCTTAGCGTAGGTGCATTACAAACTCCGCTTCGGGGTTATGCTCGCCGCTACTCCTCGCGCCGAAGTTCGCACAAAGTAGCCCAACTCGTTGCGGATAGGCAGATAGGCGAAAGCCTTCGCAAAAATGTTGACAAGAAGCGCTATAGTTGCTCCAGTATACGAGTGGTTCACCTGCGGCGCTTTCAGGTAAGCGCGCAGACAGCATGTCGTAAAACAAGCTAACAAGAACCTCCTTACGATACGGGCAAACAATTCGCGCTCGCAGGTCCGAACGCGCGTCCATGTGTAGTGGATTTCAAGAAAATAGAACGAAGATTCAAGATCAAAAAATCTTACGATGGCTCAAAGAGCAGCTACGGAGCTCATGTGAAGGTTTAACGCACGATATTGTCCTCCAGGAACACGAAAAGTACGCAATATGTACACAGAGATTAACTCAATATGGCTGCCAGCGCGGCGCGCAGCTGTCATCTGCTGCCTCCCCTGCAGCCCCAAGTAGCCCGCGGAATGCCATTGACAAAAAACGAACGCGTTGCTATGGCAATGCAGGCAGCTTTCTAACTGGTAGACGGAGCTTTCGGGCTGCCCGAGAAAATCGTATACCGGACTCGAGCACACAAGTAGTCCCGGACAGTCCGGTACCGAAAAGCAAATGCGCTCACTGATGACGGGTGGGTATGCAACGGTGTCAAGAGCTTGACTTGCAACGCGAGTGGAGAGGTGGGCGGCGGTGTTCTTGAGACAAGTCGGAAGGAGAGCCCCGACGGGAGAGGATGTGAATTCCCTTACCGAGGAGAGGGTGGTGTCGTATTGATTTTTATTTTATTTATGTTCGGTGTTCGAGGCTAAGCCCAACAGGCGTTGGCCCAACCCACGAGGAAGGTACCACCTCACATAATATGTTTGAAGGGAGAATTTATGTTGGGGCGGGCTACTGAAAATGACCGCCCCTATGTCTTTGTTAATTCATCATCATCATCATCATCAGCCTGACTACACCCACTGCAGGGCAAAGGCCTCTCCCATGTCTCTCCAATTAACCCTGTCCTTTGCTAGTTGCCGCCACTGTATCCCCGCAAACTTCTTAATCTCATCCGCTCACCTAACTTACTGCCGTCCCCTGCTACGTTTCCTTTCTTTTGGAATCCACTCCGTTACCCTTAAGGACCAGCGGTTATCTTGCCTTCGCATTACATGCCCTGCCCAAGCCCACTTCTTCCTCTTGATTTCAACTAGGATGTCATTAACCCGCGTTTGTTCCCTCACCCACTCCGCCCTCTTCCGATCTCTTAACGTTACACCTATCATTTTCCTTTCCATAGCTCGCTGCGTTGTTCTTAACTTAAGCTGAACCCTCTTTGTTAGCCTCCACGTTTCTGCCCCATAGGTGAGTACCGGTAGGATACAGCTGTTATATACTTTTCTCTTCATGGATATTGGTAAGCTGCCATTCATGACCTGAGAGAACCTGCCATACGCGCTCCACCCCATTCTTATTCTTCTAGTTATTTCCCTCTCATGATCCGGATCTGCGGTCACTACCTGCCCTAAGTAGACATATTCTCTTACTACTTCTAGCACCTCGCTACCAATTGCGAACTGCTGCTCCCTTGCAAGGTTATTGAATATTACTTTGGTTTTCTGCATGTTAATTCTTAGCCCCACCGTTCTACTCTACCTGTCTAGCTGATTGATCATGCTTTGCAGTTCTTGTCCTCAGTGGCTTAGCAAGGCAATGTCATCAGCGAATCGCAAATTACTCAGGTATTCTCCATTAACTCTCATCCCCAACTGTTCCCATTCCAGTCCCCGGAATACCTCCTGTAAGCAGGCAGTGAAGAGCATTGGCGAGATCGTGTCTCCCTGCCTGACACCTTTCCGTATTGGATTTTATTGCTGACTTTATGGAGAACTATAGTAGCTGTGCAATCGTTATAAATATCTTCCAATATTTTCACATAGCACTTTTCCACACCCTGATTCCGCAATGCCTGCATGACAGCTGAGGTTTCCACTGAGTCGAATGCTTTCTCGTAATCAATGAAGGGTATATACAGGGGTTGGTTATATTCTGCGCATTTCTCTATCACCTGATTGATAGTGTGAATGTGGTCTATTGTCGAGTATCCTTTACGAAAGCCTGCCTGATCATTTGGTTGACTAAAGTCCAAGGTTGTCCTGATTCTATTAGCGATTACCTTCGTAAATACCTTGTAGGCAACGGACAATAAGCTGATCGGTCTGTAATTCTTCAAGTCCTTGACGTCTCCTTTCTTATGAATTAAGATAATGTTAGCGTTCTTCCAAGCTTCTGGTACTCTCGAGGTCACAAGGCATTGCGTATACAGGGTGGCTAGTTTTTGTAGCACAATCTCTCCTCCGTCCTTCAGCAAATCTGCTGTTACCTGATCCCCACCAGCTGCTTTCCCTCTTTGCATTGCTCCTAAGGCTTTCTTTACTTCCTCCTTCGTTACTGGCGGGATGTCCCATTGCTTTGCTCGACTGCCTCCCTCAGTAACTTGATGATTACATTCGCTACTGTATAGATTTGTGTAGAACTCTTCGGCTAATTCAACTATCTTATCCATATTGCTGATGACATTGCCCTGTTTGTCTTTTAGCGCATACATCTGGTTTTTACCTATGCCCAGTTTTCTCCTCACTGATTTTAGGCTACCTCCATTCCTTAGAGCATGCTCGATTTTCTCCATGTTAAACTTTCTTATGTCGGCTACCTTGCGCTTATTTATTAACTTAGATAGCTCTGCTAGTTCTATCCTGTCTGTGGAGTTAGACGTCCTCATGCTTTGACGTTTCTTAATCAGATCTTTAGTCTCCTGAGATAGCTTGTTGGTATCCTGTCGAACCATCCTACCACCTACTTCTGCGGCGCACTCTGTAACGATAGCTGTAATATTATCATTCATTGTTTCAACACTACGGTCGTCTTCTTCAGTTAAAGCGGAAAATCTGTTTTGCAGCGACATTCTGAATTCCTCTACCTTCCCTCTTAATGCTAAATCATTAATAGCCTTTCGATTCCCCAGTTTCCTCCGTTCCCTCTTCAAATCTAAGCTAATACGAGACCTTACCATTCTGTGGTCGCTGCAACGGACCTTACCGAGGACATCCACATCCTCTACGATGCCAGGGTGTGCACACAGTATGAAGTCTATTTCATTTTTAGTCTCACCATTAAGGCTCTTCCACGTCCACTTCCTGTTTGCTCGTTTGCGGAAGAAGGTATTCATAATCCGTAAATTATTTCTATCTGCGAACTCTACTAATAACTCTCCCCAACTGTTCCTAGAACCTATGCCATGGTCACCTACCGCCTTGTCTCCAGCCTGCTTTTTACCTACCTTTGCATTAAAGTCGCCCATCAGTACAGTGTACTGTGATTTTACTTTGGTCATTGCTGATTCCTCATCCTCATAGAAGCTTTCAACTATCTGGTCATCATGGCTTGATGTAGGCGCGTAGGCCTGCACCACCTTCAGCTTGTACCTCTTATTAAGCCTAATTACGATAGCTGCCACTCTCTCGTTAATACTGTAAAACTCCTCGATGTTGCCAGCTATATCCTGATTTATGAGAAATCCCACACCTAGTTCTCGCCTATCTGCTAATCCACGATAGCACAGTACATGCCCGCCCTTTAGTACTGTATACGCCTCATCTGTCCTCCTAACCTCACTAAGCCCTATGACATCCCATTTAATACTGGCTAATTCCTCCAGCAGCACTGCTAAGCTAGCCTCACTTGATAAGGTTCTTGCGTTAAACGTTGCCAGGTTCAGTTTTCAATGGCGGCCTGTCCGGAGCCAGAGATTCTTAGCACCCTCCGCTGCGTCACAGATCTGACCGCCGCCTTGGTCAGTTGCTCCGCAGCCGCTGGGGACTGAGGGCCGAGGGTTAATTGGTTTGTTCATAGAAGGTTGTGGCCAAGTACTACACCAGGGTGGCCAAATCCTGTTCTGATGAGGAAGTGCGTTGTCGGCTCTGGTCACCGAAATCAGGCCGCACTCCAAGCCTGGTTATGCAATTCCATCGACACGCGGAGTTTTTTTTTTTATATCCGGTGGAGAATTGCGTGGCACCGGGATTCGAACCCCGGTCCTCTTGCACGCGAGGTGGATGCTCTACCTCTACGCCATCGCTGCTCCTCCTTTGTTAATTAAGGGTGTAAAAATAGATGTGAACGAATGGAGTCCTGTCTGAGCTGAAGCTCCATGCTTGGCATGTAATTGCAGTGCTACCTAGGCTCTAACCTGCTAGGTCGATGAATAGTGTAGCGCAAAGTTTGTTCTTTTTTGTGAATTCATTCCTGGTTCTTCCAGTTTTACTCTGTATATGTATGTTGTACATATATGCTCTACTGTCATCATCTACAAGCACGCCTCCTGGTCGTCTTCCGCGCCGAACTATACACTAGAGGAAGGGTTTGGAAACCTTCTTTGAAGAAACGAACGGATCTGAAATTCAAATAGTACCTTGGACTGCTTTTCACATATATGCCTTGCTCTAAACTCAGCAATATAACATCTAACAAAGCACTTCAAAGATTTCGGTATCCGCAAAGTTCACTGCGCCCACAGCATATAAAGCTTAAAGATTTCAAAACACTCATTCGACCACTTGTTGAGTATTGCTTCATTGTATTGATTCCCTCTAAACAATCAGGAACCATGAAAATTGAATCTTTCCAGAAGAAAGCAATTCGTTTTATCTGCAATCGTTACCACAAAAATATTTCTCGTCCTTGTCTAACCTTCGTGCTTCATCGTTAATCCATCTTTCGACTAGCCGGTATAGCCAATGCCCGAAGTGCATATTCACTGTAACTTCCACGCCTGATGACACTGAGCATGTATGTCAGTTACTCTAAACCATTATGATCAAGGCGCCACCACAAACCAAATATTTCTTCTGTTTATGCATGTATTGACACATAGATGCCCCTTTTTCCCACGAGTCATGGAAAGCTCCTTGCCCACTGTAATCCGCTTACTTCCATTTCAGCAACTTCTGAATGCCATCGAATGTCGCTGATGTTTGGGCACGGAAATATTTTATATTCTCTAGGTAATTTTCTATACTTGTAACGTACATATGGATGAATGAATGCATGTATGCGCGCACTTTTTATATGTTTCATATCCCCACTCCTGCAATGGGCTCCGATGGAGCGGCAGTATGTACAGTCGTGAAAAATATGAGTGGGGAACACAGTTGGAGCATTCATTTATTGATTACTCCGTTATTATTTGTGACAAGCGCAGTTTTTCTTTCTCTTTAACTAGTTTTCGTCTGCGCCTACAATATCCCAATGTCGTTGTGCAATTTAGTAGAGAAATAACCAAGAAATTTGCAATTTTCTGCGTGAAGTTTGTTCCCTTTCATATTTTTCACGACTGTACACATAAATAAATTAATTAAAATAAATCTGTGCTGCTCGTCACAACCTACTAGCTCATTGAGCGCCTGCAAGCTTTGCAGCAGTAGCTAGGGCCCTTTGTCCCACGTGTCATGCTCCCATCAAGCATTAAGTCCCCGAATATACTGTCAAGGCCACCCCAAAACAGGTGTTTGCGCGCTATGAAGCAACCAAGGCACCAGTGACCACGGCCTACGATGAACGATTGTAGCTGCCGTGGCTCTCCGGGAATACCAAGCCTATAGGCGTATAGAAGGGCAGGTGGTGGTGGCAAACTTTTATTAAACTGTACAAAGAGGGTTTGGGGTCAGAGCTTGAGGGTCTGACCCTTACAAATTCAAGGAACGGGGGGCGGGGTCCTCAGCCAGGGACCCCCCCCCCCCCCCCCCCCCCGGCTTCCGCGGCTGCCCGGGCTCGAGCCAGCAGGGCTTGTTGGCCCTGGAGGTCGGAGCAACCGAACAGGGTAGCAGCATTCGCAAGGTTCCGTTCTGCCTTCTATGTTCCCGTCTCTTTCCTCTTCTTTGTTTCGCACTTCAGGAAGCAAGGGAGTGAAGCTAATCCTTTCCTTTCCCTTTTACCCAACGCACTCGCTCACCTGTCCTTTAATCCCATTCCTATGCACGGCGCCGTTAGGGTGATCCCATCAATGTAGACAGCGCGGCGCACCCCTCTCTTGATCAAACCCCAACAACTCCCATCCCCTCCCGTAAATAATAATTTTACACATAGTGTTACTGTTGCTGGTTTGGTTTGGTTTATGAGGTTTAACGTCCCAAAGTGACTGAGGCTATGAGAGACGCCGTAGTGAAGGGCTCCGGAAATTTCGACCACCTGGGGTTCTTTAACGTGCACTGACATCGCACAGCACACGGGCCTCGAATTTCTCCTCCAAAGAAATTCAGCCTCCGCGGCCGGGATCGAACCCGCGTCTTTCGGGTCAGCAGCCGAGCGCCGTAACCACTGAGCCACCGCGGCGGGCAACGCTACGGTCGCCCTGAGGGGCCCCAAGTGCAGAAGCCACGCTGGTCAGCAAATGGAGCAGAACCTCGTTTATTTCCAAAGCTGGGTGCCTTTCTATAGGCATGCTTAACGTGAGGAAGGGGGGGGGGGAAGCAAACAAAAGGGGGCGCGCCGGTGACGCGCGCGCAACTCAATTTACTGAAGCATATGCCACAGTTACCAAGCCTAGGGATTTATATCTAGATTTAGGGATTTTCAGTCTTTTCTGTGGATTTAAGCGCCGCATTCCTGTTTCTCTGCACGGCTGAATGACAACGCAGGATACGTGACCAGTAGTTTCGAACTTCAAGGAAGAAGGCACCGCTCACTGCTGCTCTCGGTGTTAATCTTAAAGATCAGCTTGTAAATTAACTGTGGATGTCGTCCAGGAGACGACCGCGGCCACGTTTAATGGAGGGCTACCGGAGAAGGCAGCGGTGGAGTGGCGGCGGCACCGTCCGGTCGGGGCTAAAGTCCCTAGCATTCTCTTCTGCGCGTGCCCATCGCTTCGTCTTCCTTGCGCATGCCGAAACGGTAGCGCTACGTGGGCCCCACCCAGCAAGAAACAACGAGTTTGTGCGAAAAGTACAGAAAACGCAAAAGGAGAGCGTTGGACTGCAAAAGAAAAGTGGACACTGGTAAGAAAAGGCCGGTAAGTTCAGGTCGGTTGTCCGGGAAGGACGTCGGGCGGCAGAACCGAGCTCAGGCGGTCGAGCCTGGCTGTTTCGCAACGGTCGAGGGATGCAGACAGCAAACGGTGAGGACAGAGGCAGCAGGCGTGGAAAGTCACCCAGGAAGCGTCGACGAGAAGGTCGTGAACCATGCCCTCGGGCCTGGAAAGTATCCGAAATAAATAAACCGGTCTTGAGGCCATCTAGTAGGGCTGACATCAGTAAGGGCGGACGAAGAGCAAGGTGAGCCACATAGGGCAATAACAACTGCACATCACGGAAAATACTGTTAGGAAGAAGTAGCCTGGTATTTATAGTTCTCTTCACCGCTGTTGCCGCTTGCGAGCTGACCGAACCCCATTGCAGCCTTCTGGCCTTCTTCAGCTGATCGACATTGCGATTGATTCGTTTTTCCGTCTTGTCCTCGACTTTCTTGGACCTTTTCGCACATTCATAATTATACGTTTCCGCGCAACAATTTTTTTTATGCTATATACACTATAGTAAACCGAGTACACGCTGAGGCTCTGCCAACGTGCCGACCAACCTATCACTCTTTCTCCTCAGCACCGTAAAACAGAAGGTGCAGGAAAGGGAGCATCGCGATAAGGGAACACATCCAGAGGAAAAGCGTCTTGCAACGCTGCCAGGGAGTGCACAGAACATCATCACCACTTCGGCTCTACGTCTTGCTTGTCGGTAATTTGGTTTTTGAGGAAAGGAAATGTATCTCGCATATCTCGCTATACACCCGAACCTTGCGTAAGGAAAGGGAGGAAGATGGGAGTGAACGAAGACATCGTATTCACTAGACGCCCCTTTGTTCATTCCAAACCATCGAGCTGGCTTGGCGGAGTGGTTAGCGTGCTCGTTTCGCACTCCGGAGGCTCTGGTTCAATTCCCCAACTCGACAAATTTTCTACTCGGTTTTATTTATTTGTTTGGTCTGAACAGGAAGGTTAATTAGGCTAATTGGTTAATTATCTGATTAACTAAACTCAGTTCTACTTACTTGGAGCATCACTATACCATCCCTTTAATTGGTTGCATGGTTAATAGCCAAAGTAAAATTGGCTCCATTTGAAACTCGCGCACTGTGACGTCACGACCATCCCGACCAATTGAAAAGCGTGACATTTCTGTCGACAACTCCTGATGACAACGATGAGGCATTAAAGGCTTCTGCCTTAAAAAAAGCCGGTGAACAAAGAAATGGGTCAGTTATTGATATCGAGGCTCACACCTGTCAGTGTCACTATCTCTGAGCTTCGTGCGCGCTAACAAATGGACGTCATAACGATAACCGGACGTGATAACGAAACGCCACGAATTAGTCAAGCAACGACGCCATCCGTACAGTAGCCGTGCTTGGCGTTAGGCTACCTACTTTCCGGACTAATGATCCTGAACAATGCTGTCCGCAAGTAGAGTCACAGTTAGGCGCACGCCGCATGACAGCCGGCAGCACTAAACATATCACCGCGTGGTGGGCAGCCTTCTCGACAGCCAATGAAATGCGAGACCTGCTCCTCTACCCCACCGGCAGAAAATGCTTACAGGACGAAGAGACACTGATTCGTCACGTCACCGTTTCACAGTTGTACCTTCTTCAGCAGCTACTGCGCGAAGCGACCTGGTCGACAGCGTCGCTTCACATGCAGCAGATGACCAGCACCACGGCGAGTAACTACCGCCTTCTACTGCGAGAACTGTTTAAGCAGACGCTGCCCTCACGAGTGAGAATTCAGATGACCTTGCTTAACGAGACGGACCTCACCAAGAGAGCCAGGCTTGCCGACAGGCTCATGGCGTTCGCCACGCCGTAAGTCGCGGCTGAGCACGCCGAAGTGCTTCCCGCTAATTCTTTGCCAGGACCACTGCGGTTCTGCAAGCCACTGACAGCCAGAAATCACGACAGAGTACCACACAACAGCAAAAGCAGAACGTGCTCGTACCACCAAAAAGTACGGCAATGCTTCACAGAGCTGCTGGTCACCTTTAGAAAAGTCTGTTAACAGGCCGGGCCAGCACTGAGGCCGACCAGTGCCCGCGCCTATCCGTGAAGACCCCATCTGTTTTTGTTTGTTTTTGTTTTTTTCGCGACCAATAGCGAGTGTGGCATCCGTTTCCTGTTCTACATAGGAGGTGGAACTCAGTGCAGTACAGACGTCGCCGGTCCATTGCAAACAACCTCGTGCATCACTACTACAAGCCTTCAACCGTACGACGACAATATCGTCGTGCGGGCACCGTCTAATCTCGTTGTACTTTGGCCTCAAGAGGCTATTCCGGTGGGTGCTTGTCGTGGTGGAGTCAAATTTACTATCGCGGGAGCTGATTTTTGCGCGACTTCGGACTGATTCTCGATGTCCGCAAACGGCAGCCACAAGATACGCTGTCGAAAGCACAAGTGCACGGCAAGCCGTTGAAACACCCGCCCCTCAGCTCCACGCTCTTTGCACTGCCGGCCGCTGCCCGCATCAGCGCCGTACCTCCGCGTGTTTCCCGGAATATGTTACGGCTGCCGCTGGCCGCGTCAGCCCGTCACTTAAATAGTGAAAAGATAACGCTAGCGAATACAACAAGGGCGGAGACAATATTTTCAAGCAAAAACATGACTGATACGGACTACATCACTGCATGCAGTCTTTCAGATATGCGCGTGTCAGCACAGTCTTCGCAAATAATGTTAGTCCCTTTCCCTGTATCATTAGACCGCGCAACCAAGCCTTCCTTAAAGTTATTACGCGCTAATAACACGAGCTACGAGCATTTCATCCTATTAAGTTGCTGTGCCTTCACATGTATTGCGCATCTATTTTCCTTATTTCCATGTCGTTAGGCTTATTATTGTTCTTTTTTCATGTGTTCATGTAATTTTGCTATCTATGCATTTTCCTTTTCCTTTCGCTCTGCCTATTTTGTTAGAAAGTGTTTGAAATTTTACGCCTCCATTATACAATGTGCTACGGGTCTTTTAGTTATGTATTGCAAATAAGTAAATAAATAAATAAACACCGATTAATGCCCGTTCACGTTTTCTATCACCCGAAAAGCTGCGAGAAGTACAATCCCACATGCTCAACCACACCTGCATCAACCGCACCTCCGCTAGGCCCATAGCTCAGGATACATAGGATAACGGCATCCCTGCCGGTACTACAGACAGACAGACATAAAACTTTATTTGCTGCAAGTGAGTTTTAGACCCCCCCTGGGTTCCTGGGCCACTGCGCGGTCCCGCACTGCACCAGACTGGACATGTCGGGACATAATGTCGGCAGCCCGAGTCACAGCAGCAGTCACCGCGGATTTGCAAACGACAGCACGACCTCCCAGTCCTCCCAACTTGATAACGCGGGCTGTCCCTGCGGGGAAGGATCAGCAGGGCAGCCGAAAAGGATGTGGGAGAGTGTGTCGTGAGGGTCGCCGCACAGGGAGCATGCAGGGGAGGTGCCGCAGTAGGGAGATAGCAGCTGAGGGGATGAGAGAGAGAGCGGGTCTGGAGGCGTCTCCAGATGATCTGCTGGGAGTTGGTAAGGGAGGGGTGTGGAGGAGGGTAAGTCCGGCGGCCCAAGCGGGGCATTTGCGTGAGCTCTGCAAAGGTGTGCGCCCGTTCTCTCGAGAAGCCTGGACCGAGGCCGTCCTGAGCCCGGCAAATCAAGCCCCGGGCCAATTTATCGGCAGCCTCATTTCCAGGGTTCCCAGAGTGAGCCGGCACTCATTGGATCTCTACCCTGCGTGGTAAGTTTGGGTAGGGGTGTTCAATAAGTGCCCGGCAGGGGTGTGAATCCTGCCTCTGGCAAAGTTCTACAGAGCAGTTTTGGAGTCGCTGAAGATGTATTGAGCGTCGGAATGTACAAGGGCTAGGGCGATGGCGGCCTCCTCAGGCGTGAGGGAAGACGGTGAGTTAACGGGGTTGGGTAGGATTGGATTGTAGCCATCTGCTACCTCTTCATGCGCTGTACATGCGGCGTCTACCCAAATGTCATCCTGGTCTTGTCCGTAATATTTATGAAGGGCATTAACGCGAGCTACGCGGCGAGGGATATGGTACTGGGGACGGACGTTCCGAGGAAGGTGTTTCACAACTAGAGGTGTATGGATGTGTCGAGGGGTGGCATAAGGTCTGACTGATGCGAAGGGAGGAGAGTATATGGCGGCCAGTGGCGCTCGCGCTAAGTCTAATGTACTGTGTCCGAAGATGCGGGTCAACTAGTTCATGAAGGGTGTTATGCATGCCTAGTGGAGCTTGGCTGTGCTAGTGCTACAAGGTAGGTTTAGGGCTGCCTTAGTCGCGAGGTGGATCATGGAGTTCAAGCGTTCGATTTCCGTGCGGCTAAATTTGAGATAGGGAGTAGCGTATAGAATGCGGGTAAGCGTAAATGCATGCACTACTTTCATGTTGTCCGCTTCGTCTAAACCCTTGTTAAGGGTGGATACACGGCGTAGAAGGCGCAGCACAGATTGCGTGGAGGCCTTGAGTGTTTTAAGGGTATGCTTATTTCGTCCAGAATCCTCCAGGTGGAGGCCAAGTATGCGGAGGGCAGGTACGACGGGGATTGGGGATCCTTGTAAAGCAATTTGAATGGGCGAGTTAGCGACCAGTTTTGGTCTAATTAGGAAGAGCGGAGATGGTGTCTGCTACTAAATGAGGAGTTTCCTCAATTTCCCCGTCAGAACCGTGAGTGGCCCATGTGGTAATATCATCAGCGTACAGGGTATGCTTCAGGTGTGGGATTGGAGCCAGTTTGTGAGCTAGGGGGATGAGAGTAATGTTATTGAAAAGGGGAGAAAGGACCGCGCCGTGAGGGGTTCCGAGCTCTCCTAGTGTATAAGGGGCTGTGCTAAGCTGATCTATGTGCAGGGAGGCAATGCGGCCTGAGAGAAAGGCACGAGCGTAGTTGTAGGTCTTGGGGCCTACCTGTAGTGCCTGCAGTTCTCGTGATGACATCTTGTCGAATCCTGTCAAATACGTTGAACTGCCAGAATAGCTTTAGTGTAGTGAGTGGGTGCCCTACTCCAAATTACGCCATGGGTAATTTCGAGTAGGGCATCCTACGCTTATAGATGCGCACGAAAGCCTATGCTCGGCTGTGGGGGAAAAGGTGGCTGTCTTCCGTGTAGTATCGGGGACAAAATTGGTATGCTCCACGCGGCGGCAGCCGGAGCAACAGAAAACTGCGTTGCAAAGCCATCTATAGGCGGCATCTGGGATCGAGACAGCCAATGCGTGACCTTTATTATCAGCAGGCATGTCGCTTAGCTCGTTTTAATGTTTCGTGCTTTAGCTCGCCAGAGTGCCGCAGTTTTCCGTATGTCACTTTTGTCCCCGATAGTACGTTGTTAGCCGGGAAAGAATTATGTGCTCGAAGGCCTTGCCTAGATAGGATGTAAGAGAAATGGGGCGGATGTTTTCTAGGGTAATAGGCTCGTGGGGTTTTGGAATAAAGATGATTTTTCCGTGCTTCCATGAGGCAGGTAGAGTACCTGCTTCTCAACATTTGTTGACTAGGTCAGATATGGAAACATCGTCGAGATTCCGGATGGCTGCATAGATAATTTGGTCATCTCCCAGTGTCGTATTGAGCAATTTCAAAAGGGCGGCGCGAAATTTTGATTCTATAATAAGGGCGTCAAGCTCTGGCTGGGGTGGGCCCGTGTAATCGCGGTACTTGCACGGGAGACCGGGGCTGGTATAGGTGCATTTCACCTGCGCGAGGGAGGCGTCCGTGTCCTGTCGATGATTATGAGAGAGGCAGCGAATGCTAAGGCGCGTCTGGGATTTGGATTGCGTGGGATCTAGCATGTGCCGTAACAGGTGCAAAGTGCGGGTTGTGGACAGATTTCTGCGGAGGCCGCCACAAACCTGATTTTTAGTTTCCTATTGTGCTTTTGAATTTTCCACCACTGCATTACGCTGTCTTGTGCTTGAAGGAGGTGGGCGAGCTTACTGCCAATAACGGGAGTGCCTCGGGTACAGTCTAGCATTTGAGTATGTTGGCGAATGTCTTTTTGCAACTGATTGCAATTGATTGCAACTGATTGCTTTTTGCAACCCTGGTGTCTCAGTCAAAGGGGGCCTTTGTTGGCTGCGCTTGCCTAAATTTGCGGAGCTCGATCGTCCCAATTAGTGTGCTTAATGGTAAACTTGCGCTGCGATCTTTTTTTTTTTTTGTGCTGTAGGTGTTTGCAGCGCACACGAAACACGGACGGACAGAAAAGGGAACGAAACACAGCGCATATTTTTAGCGTTATGCGAATTAGGTGGTGATCGCTGCCTAGTGTGGTTAGCGTCCTTTCTCATAATAGGCAGCCCGAGTGTGTACCAAGCGTGAGATCTGGGCTAGTATCGGCAGCAACACTGTTACCAGACAGCGTAGGTAGGCTGAAATTTTTAATTATTAAAGACGGTCAGGTGGAGCACCAGCGTTTCATTGTATAAAACTGTGCCTCTGTGGTTGGTGCGCCGATAGCCCCAGTCCACGTGAGCGCAGTTGACATCGCCGGCAATGAGTAGGGGGTTTGATCCGGCCAACCGGGTTGCAGATTTGAGAAGTGGAGGGAGTAGCTACTACAGGCCTTCAAACCGGTACTACAAGCCTTCAAACGAGCAACTTTGCCAAACCGTTATCCGGTATCTTATATTCATGATTTCACGGCTAGCCTAGACGGCAAGATGATTTTCTCCAAAATCGGCGTCGTTCGGGCTTTGCGTCCAATCACCATGGCTCCAGAGGAAGTCCCGAAGACGGCGGCTTAATTAGACAGGTGTGCGTCTCGCGATACCGACACCACCGCTTCTCCAGCTCCTTCCTCTAAACCTGCTGGGATTAATTAGGACCGGCTCCCTATAACTCTTCTCTCTTTATCTCTCCTTCGCCCTTGCTCTCACGGCACAAAAGAGGCGGATCGGTCCGTCGGCACTCCACAGTTCGTGGTTGGCAGTGTATGGTACAGGGTGCCATGCCCGCTCGGCGCTAGCCGTCCAGTCGGATGGTAATAATGGCAGCGTCGTAACGCCGACAATATGGGGCCATACCGGCACGTATTCCTGGTTCATTACAAGTCTACAAACTACAACACTGCCAAAGACCAAAGTCTTGTGTTGCCATATGGAAAGAACATTTCGCGTTTGCGATGAATGCCCCACAGCCTCCCGAAGAGCCAATAAATTCTATTGAAAATTAACGACGTTGAGCGCAATGAATTCGTGGGATTATTTTTCTTCTCTTAAACAAATTGCATGTTCATTGACAGTTTTAGCCTATTCAGATCTAGCGCTTTTTGCAGTGTCTCAGTGGTTATGGCACTCCGCTGCTGACCAGAAAGATGCGTGTTCGATCCCGGCCGCGGCGGTCGAATTTCGATGGAGGCGAAATTCTAGAGGCCCGTGTGCTGTGCGATTTCAGTGCACTTTAAAGAACCCCAGGTGGTCGACATTTCCGGAGCCCCTCCTTACGGCGTCCCTCATAGCCTCATTCGCTTTGATACGTTAAACCCCCCGATTAACTCATACTCTTTATGTATATGCTGCCACCTAGCGGTAGTGATGCAAGGTGCCGACACAAGCCTCCGAGATGGCCTTCTTACGCGCTGCTACGCTGCTACCCTGCCGTAGACCTCAAGGGGGCCTTCGACAACATCGGCCACAATGCCATTCTCACAGAACTCTCGGCAACAAACTGTGGGGAAAGGATCTTCGCATACGTAAAGGCCTTCCTGTCTAACAGAACAGCAACGATCGGCATCAACAACATTAGGTCAGAAAAGAAGACGACGCCAAACAGAGGGACGCCACAAGGATCCATCATCTCACCTTTGCTCTTTAACATAGCAATGATTGGATTAACTAGGAGACTGAAAAACATCAAAGATGTAGAACATTCAGTTTATGCGGACGACATCACAGTGTGGACGACAAAAGGATCGACGGGAAACAAGCAAGAAATACTGCAAAGAGCGGCGGATGAGATCGGTCAATTTGCTTTATTTAGCGGGATGCAGTGCTCCCCAGAAAAATCAGAATTTATTAGACTTCACAAAAATAAAGAGGACAGGGGAACGATAGAATTAGAGATAGATGGACAACCCGTAAGAAGGACAAATAAGCTTCGCATCTTGGGAATGTGGCTGCAGGAGAAAGGCAAACGGGACCATACCATCCAGCTCTTGGAACACTCCACGAAACAGATATGCAGGATGTTAAGCCGGATTACGAGCAAGAGAAAAGGGGTGAAGGAGCGAGATGCGTTACGGATCACTTCTGCGCTCATCATACCGAGGATGACGTACGCGCTTCCGTACCTACAACCTAACAAAGGGGAAAAGAACAAAATGGAAACATGCATCAGAAGGGCGTATAAGCAAGCCTTAGGCGTCATGACCTGCGCCTCGACAGAGAAGCTGATGAACATGGGGGTGTACGGCACCTATGAGGAGCACAGCGAAACCATGCTCAGATTTCAAATGGAAAGACTTAAAAGAACAGCCGCTGGCCGCGCACTACTGATCAAGCTAGGATACCCGGCAGAAGACGAGGGCGAAGACAAGACAGACATTGACAGCCAAATTAGGAGCACTTTCTTGGTTAAACCAGTGCCCAGAAACATGGACCCGAAGAACCACGAAGGAAGACGGGCGGCGAGATCATTGGAGTTGGACAGGTTCCTAAAGAAGAAACAGATGGTTCTGTATGTTGACGCGTCCAAGTACAGAACGAAGGAAAACGCTAGGGCGGTAGCAGTAGTGAACGCCAATGGGAATATAGTTACTGGTGCATCAGTGCGCACAAGGACAACACAAGCAGCGGAAGAGATCGCCATAGCTCTAGCCCTGACTGAAGCCAATCGGCAGGGACTGAGTTACTGGATAGCCACAGATTCTCAGGCTGCAGCAAGGGCGTACAGAGATGGAAGGATCGGCCGAAAAGCCGCGAGTATCCTCTTCGAACAAAAACAACACAGACATGGATCAAACAACACAAACATTCAACACACCATCATTTGGGTCCCTGACACTGGGGTTGAGGGAAATCTCATGGCAGACACCGTTGTCCGAGGGTTCACGAACCGGAGGGCGGGTTTGCCGGTGGAACCCTTCAGCACGCCAGAATCTTACGGGGAGGCAATGAAGGCGTTGTTGGGAGCGCGCAAGAAGTACTCGGCTCCGGCGGATATCCTCGACAGAGAGCAGGCCACCACGCTCAGACGACTACAAACAGACACCTACCCAAGCAGAGCCATGTATCACAAAATGTGGCCGAACAGATACGCGAAAGAGTGCGTGTGGTGTGGGGGCTACGCCACAACGTACCACGCCACCTGGGGCTGCGAAAAAAGCCCTTTACTACCAAAGGTAAATAGCCCTAGTCTAGAGCAGTGGGAGGCCCTCCTGGCTGACTCCGACCCGAGCACTCAGCTTATGCTGGTGACGAGGGCCAAGGCAGCGGCGGAGGCCAACGGTATCCTGGACTAGGGAAGACCGACCACTGTAGCTCCACATCTATCTATCCCCTTCCCCCTACTCCCTAACTCTTCCTTTTGAAAAAAAAAAAATGTTTTTACTACTACTACTACTACCCTGCTAATGCTCCTACCACGCTGCCAGGGTACTCATTTTTGCAAGCGCAAAGAACTCTGACGTAATGGAACGTAAAGGGACTCCACCAAGGACTGGAAAGTGTGGTACATACACGCAAAACAAGTCTTTTCAAAGAGCGCACGTTCTTACGCTTTGTATCGACCAAAGCGAGAAGGTTCTGCTGTTTAAAATGCTGCCGGCATGTTCACGGATAAGATAAGCGTGTCCAACGTGGAGCCTGAATGACTCATTGTCGAGAGCGGTGACCGGGAGAGATAAGCGTGACGAGAGCGGCGGCGGCTGCAGATGTTACTGCTGGACTACTAGCGCGCCAAATGACATGACGCAACCTACATGCGAGAAATGCCTGCATGCTGTGGTTTGTTACGTAGCGCTACGGCAGTGCAGGCTCGTTCTAAAGCAAACTCTATGTCCCGTAGCTCCCGTTAGATCCAGCATTTCAATGTGACAAGATGATGCGCTACTGCTGGTGGCACACTTTTGCATCCAGGGGAGGATTTAAAGGGCAACTGCAGCACTTTTCTGAGAATTTCGCGATATTCAAGGATTCAAATCTATATAGGCTGTAGGTAAAGCATGCCACGTGTTTTTGCACTAGCATTTGAAATAGGGATGTAATCGACGATTGAATTATGCCCTTCTCCTCAATGCACCGAAGGAGTGCAGGGAAATTCAGCGTGACATCACGGAAGGTATGATTTCAAACTACCGTTGTCGTCAGCCATATCCTGCCTGACTCGCTAGACGCTGCCAAACACCTCTCGGCAGGGCTCGCCTTCGGCGGCGTTGGTTTTTTTTTTCGTTCAAAGCAGTCGTTTGTGCGTTGGAAATGTACCGATACCTTCGATGACGTCATCATGCGCCCCCAACTTGGCGTTGTGCGCTGCGGAGAAGCTTGAAGGGCGTAGCTATTTCAATCGGCGATTACTTCGCTATTTCAAGTGCTAGCCCAAAAAGACTTCGCAAGCTTTACCTGAAAGTTTCACACATTTGATCCTCTTAAGCTCGTTGATTTCTAAAACCTATGCTGTTTCCCTTTAAGAACATGGGGGAAGGGTGGGAAGGGGCAAGCGAGAAACTTTACACAGGAAAATCATGCTAAAACCCAGTTTTTTTTCGGCGACAAAGTCTATGAAATACATGGCTCAAATGAGACCGTACCTCCACCCCTCTATAGCCGCCTCGTCCAATAGTGACCCATAAACCCGCCGCCAGCAACCCAAACAAAGTACAGTCTTTGTCAAAAGTTTAGAGCCCAGGTGGTTTGCTTCTAAGCCTCTCAGTGGGACTCCTGTAAAATTCGTGGTAGTCCTACACATTGGAGGAGGCAGGACCAGTAACCTTCTTACCTTCAGCAAATTTGGAGCGCTGGAGATGCGTTACGAACCAGACAGTGTGCTTCAGAAGCAAACTCCCTGGGCTCCAAACTTTTGACACAGGCTGTACTTTCTGCAGGTACAGGCGAGCTCTGCCACCCAGCTCTAGACCAAATATACTTCTGTGCCAAACACAGAAGGCTTTTCTGCAAAACTTGCATGCCACACTACCACAGGGCGGATTTACGGAGGGCAGAGGAGGCAGTCGCCTCAGCCTACCCCCCCCCCCTTTACCAAGAAACCATGCGAAACCTTTTTTTGGCCAATAAAGCAATAAAGTCCAAGAAATACATGGCTCTTTGACGGAACTGCTCCCCCCACCCCCCCAAACACCCTCCAAGAGCCATCCATCAATCTGCCCCTGCACTACTGATGATCTGTATATGTGTATAAAACCTGATAGTAGATTCCTTGCAATGCAGTATGCAGATGCACTGCTGAAAACTAATCAGTGCACGAATGGACATTGTGAGCTTTGCAAGCATGCTTCATATTTTTTTACCTGTGCATACGCTTCATCGTTTTGCACCACTTCCTTGGGCATGTGGCTAGTGCTCCACGTGTGGAATAAATAGTTATGCTGACTTATGTTTCGCAAGTGGTGGAGCTGCTGGGTATGTGATCAAAAATGAGCACCGGAGAGAGTGCGATGCCTAAAGGCTCGAAGTACGAAATCACGTTTAGAAGCTTATCAGTGTACAGACTTATCAGTGTACGCTTATCAGTGTTCATGGAGAAATACACAAAGTGGTGGACAATCTTCACATTACAACAAAGAAGTATTGCACTTCATACGGCATTGCCTACCCAATGGCATATACCCAGCAAGGTATGGATTCAGTGCAGATTTGTCACTCTTGGCACAGTGAAACCACCACCCCACAACCCAAGACTGGCAGCCACAAGAGCTATGCAAACACTGCTTTTCGGAAGTGAAAAACCGAAATTTTGTGCAACCACAGAGAAACTTCTTACCTGAGTATTGCACATTACACAGTATGCCAAGTATTGCACCACCAGGCCTTTGTGCCACGATACCTATGCGTAACATACTCAAGCTACCTTTAGTAGTGGCTTGACAATCCAAGTGTGCAATCACAAAGCAACATAAGCATGTTCTGAGAGTTTTGTTGCTCCAAGTCTTTTTGCTTAATTGACAAAACTTGATAAGAGGCAATTACCCAATCATGCCTTGAAAGAATGAGTCGTTTCAACGACTAGGTTCGGGCCATTTTTGATGTCAAGAGAAATGAACGCTGATATGGAAATGACTACCTCGCGTGCTGAAAAACTGCTTCGAGTATGAATAGGAACCCTAGCCATGACACATGCGCTGCAACTTCGCAACAGTCATGGCACGAGCAGGCGTGAAGAGAAATGGAGCTTTAGAGTGAATGTCGACGAGGTCTCCCGGTGTGAGGCACAGGCCACTCTGAGGTGAAAGCCAATGTCAGGCACGGTTGAGACTTTGATACAGTCACTGGTTAGCATTCAACAGAATATGAATGCATTGCAGTGTCAGAAGAGCTACAGCAAACAGGCTGTCGTCACTTCGAGGTGCATAACAATGAGGTAGATCTCTCAAATAGACTTTTCGGAACCAACGCCTGGCTGTGCATTCAATCGTAGCATTATTCCCAAATGCAAGACATACTCCAAACCTTGATTTTGTTTACAAGCCCACCTTAAAGCGACGACCAGAGTGGGAAACCTTGCATAAGCTGTAGCAACACCTCCATTAATATTTGCCACTGCTAAAGCTATGGCTGCTGTGAGGGTGCAACGCACACATATTTGTCAGAGTTCCTACTTCAAACTTTACGATTTCTTCAGCACATGACGCAGTCATTTCTATACCAGTGCTCACATTTGCAATGCAACGTCAAAATCTTTTTTCGCTGCCATGTAGTAACGTAATCCTGCGCATGTTCCGTGGAAAAACACGAACACCACGTTAAACTGGACGCCCCACAAGTCATGATGGACAATTTCACAGAACTGATTTTTAGAAAGTAAACAAGCGGATTAGACTTCACTTTACACATTCGGGACGAGTGACCGCGAATCGCTAAGCCAACGCTGAGCTTCTCGATTGGGTGGAGCGACACCACCAAAATAAGACGGAAACCAAGACAGCGTGTAAACGAGTAAACCCCGGCGACATTTATTGCTTCGTCGCAGAACAAGGACTAGTTCGGCATTCTTCGCAGAGGAGATCTGACCATGCTTCGAAAAGAGGCGCTAGCGAGCAAAACTTCGCCGGCTATACACACTAGACAACGGGTAAACAATGCACTTGCGCTGTAGACACCCCCCGACATCCAGTGATCTTGCGTTGGTGCGTAGATTTGGTGTTCCGATAAGACGTGCCGCCGTTACTTGCCCTCGGTGCAAAACAAGAGAAAAATCGTTGCGTGCGTCACAAGCGATCCGTGAGTGAAGTGCCATTTCTCCGGTGTGAGCAGTCGCAGCGCCGGACTTGAGTGAAAGCCGCGACCGCTGAGCTCAACTCGCCGTCAGATGGGTGGGCGGTGCGGGACATCTCACAGGCCGTTTCGCTTCCTGGCGTAAACTCCGAGGCAGGCGCAGGTGCCGAAGATGGTAATAACGATGCCCAAGATGAGCGCCAGCGCGTCTCCGGTGTCCAAACCCGACGCCTGGGCCGTGGACACGCCGCAGATAGCGAAGAAGAAGGCGACGAGGAAGGCACGGAGCGCGAATCCACCCGCCATGTTTGCTTTGCGTGCTTGTGATGCACTCCTCGCGCTTGAGCGCTATCTTGCGCCTGCGCTACCTGCGCACAAGGAGGACGTGGATAGATGAATAGTGTTACACGTTGGAGGCTACGATAACTCAATGGAGTAATTTAACCACGACCATTTTTTTTCTTCTAGTCAGTCTAATGATTTCTACCAAAGTTTATTTCAGTCTACATTTTATTTTATAAGCGTGTTGAATTTGAAAATAGTTCAAGATAATGTTTTCTAGAACAAACACCTTCTGCGTGCACGGTTAAACTTTCCCTCCTTCGATGGAAAAGCTCACAGGTTGTAACCAGCTTTCATTATGCTATTATGCCGTGCTATAAGCGTGGTCATATCACGAAATATCACGTAAGGTCCATGCCATATCACATGCATTTTGCAGCACCTGCAGGAGCAAGCAGTGACCAAAAGTCTATAAATAAACCAACTACTGCATCAGAAGTTTCGATTCTGTCCGCGGTTTTTGCTGTGGAGCAAGATTTCATTGAACGCCACGACTGTGTAATCTCTCATATGAAATATTACGTGGACCTGCTGGCAGTTACTTCCCCTACTCAACGATTATAACTACTATCATCATCTGTCTTTAACGCCCACTGCAGAGCAAAGACCAAAGGGGCCAAATGCTTCTCCATGGCTTCTTCCTTATCTCTTCAAGCTGCTGCCAACTTATATCCGCAAGCTTCCTAATCTCATCCGCCCATTTATCTTTGTCTTTTCTATCTTTTAGTTACAGATATACTCAAGTATAAACATTGTTCCTACAAGGCGACTTTTGCCGGCTGCGGCATCGGCTTGTTTTGGCTTTCAAGCAGACAGACAGCGCTGGTTGCGCTTTGCGCTCGTTTGCGGAACTTGCTGCCTTGCAGCATTTGCAGTGCTCGCGCTGTCCGCAGCCGCTGTGGTGTTTCCTGCTACAGATTCCGCGATCATCGACACTCTTATCGCTGTCGTTGAGGTGTCCATTGCGTTAGGCTTATATGCAAGCTTGTATGTAACGCGGCTGCGAGTCGCACCGAGAGCTCTCGACGCTTGAGAAAGTGACCAACGGGACTGTTTGTTTCGCGACCATGGGTGATGTCAAGATCAGCATGGACGACAGAGCAGGCCAGTCCTCGATTCTGGACGACTTTTGCTACAACAACAACGTGTCCAAAGCCAACGTCTACGTCCGCCTAGGTGAGTGCCTTTGCACGCGCAACAGGGCTTCGAAAGTATATGGGTTGGGTCCATCGAACGTTCCTATGCAGTGTGCTTGTGGTTCTCGTAGTTTCGAAACGTTACGCGAACTGACGCCGCCCTCGCCTCGCCTGCTCTTCCCATTGCATGCGCAGGTTTCCTGCGTAAAGTGTACGGGATCCTGAGCGCCCAGCTGCTGGCGACTACGGTGATTGCGGCCTTCGGGATGTTCACGCCAGCTGTCAAGCTCTACATCAGCCAAAAGTATGCGCCATGCGCGATGTTTTTCCGTCCCGCCCCGGGTGCAATTGACCTCGGAGCATTCCGTGTTTTTGTTGTTGTTGTTGTTGTTGAACTGGTGATGTCTTAACTGCATGAATGCTTGTGAAATCCCTCATATGAAATGCAGCGATTAGTAAGGGATCATCACATGCACGTGATACGTCACAAACGACACGTAGTCCACACACACACACACGCACACAGTAGGGAATTGAAAAGGATGTCGTAAACACAGTGGTGTTGTCACTCATTTAGGTACTTCTAAAAGCATGCCATGTATACTGTAAGCATTGATTATTTTGGGAAACAAGCTGTAATGTTTTCTGGGAATGTGGGCAGGAAGTTTCATGAGTCATTGCTTGTGTAGTCAAATCCGTAGCCTGAGTGGGCCAAGGTTCTGTTGTGTCGAAGAATGAATACCTCTTGCACACATTTGTAACAAGCCATCTGAAATGGCTGCTAGGTTGTCGTGTCAAGGAGACTCGAGCAGTGGGAAATTTTTTTCTCCGCTGTGACGCAGCGCATTCCGCTCTACGTTGTTTCATGGCAGAGTATAGAAACATCACACTAGTCAACTTCTTCCATCCTGTACTGAGAAATGAGATGAGGACCATTCTTTAAGGTCACTGTTGAGATATGTACTGTAGGTGCCGACGCAGTCCTAGAAGCACACTGCCTTGAGCTACCATATTTTTACTTGTACGCCTCTATACTGATGATGATCATGAGGCCATAATTGCGGTGCCATCTGCCTGTCATGCTGTGAACCAAACGCACTACTCTCACCTTCTGCATATTATCTTGCACTGGGTTAATTGTTAACGTTTGATGTCGTTGCATTTATTCAAGAAAACATGAGGCACTAAGTGCCCGAGCTAAATGATATTGGACATTTAAATGGCAACTATGAGGATTTTGGGCATTTTACGTTAACTGCATATTAGTTCTCAGACATTGGTCTCTTATTTCAGTAATGCGTTTTTCAAAATAATGGAAAAAAAAAAAACAAGTTTCAAGCAGAAATGAAATAAAAAACCAGTACGAAAACTGGAATGCACAGTTGTAGGTGGAGCTTGACATGACCCAGCATAGACGTCACGAGAAGCACCTGCTAAACTGTCGTGTATACATTGAGTGCATCAGGTGCAGACTGATAGCAATAACACCGTTCGCGGAATGTCTGAAATGACAGAAAGCAAGGCTGACATTTTCTTCTTCCGCAAGCAGTGGGCGATAATCTAAATGGCACATAGTTTATGACATTGAACACACATGTCCATGCAGAAATTGGCCCAGTTGTTGACAAAAGTGAGATGCTCAAAATCTATTAGTGCTGAAACTAAATTCTACTTGGCTGTGCAGTTAGGCACAAAAGGTCAGAAAACTTAATACTGCGGCAGAAATTTTGTCAGAAGCTTTGAACCCCAGAAAAGATCCGTTTGTTGCCTTTGTTGTTAAACGTCTTGCATATTATATGTGATTGTTTAGCTATTAGGAATGATGTGTGGCTTAATTACATCATCACAGTCTAGGTATGTTATACCCGTGCCACACGGACAGATTTAATGCCATTAAGTGCTTACTGCCTTAAGTTTTAATGGCATTCGTGCGGTGCCACACGCATAAATTTAATGGCATTATCCTTACTGCCATTCGCGACCTACTGAGTTCGCCACAACTCATTCGCCCGTGCAATGTGTACTCTCGTTCCCATTCCACACGCAGAAAAGCATGCAGCTTTGTTAGGAAAAACTTCCTAACCAGTAGGAAATGGTTAATTCTTAACTTTCAGTCAGATTAGGCATTAATACCGCATTTTCGATGCGAAGAGCGCCATTTTAACCAGCCTTATTGACAGGTACTCTCGACTTAAGTGCTGACATGCGAGTTTATGGCTACTTTTTCGACTTCTAAAGCAAGAAAAGCCGCATTTTCTGGAAAATCGTGTTTACATTACATTTGAACAACATTTGCGTTATATTGTGCTCATTAGGCATGTTTATATTCAGATGAAACTTTTGACTACCTTACAAGCGTTATCGTCATCATCGCTTTCGATAATGGCATTAAATGTGGACGTGTAGCACCAACTCCGAAAATAATGGCATTAACAAATTTAAGGCCTTAAGCATTTACTGTCATTTCTTGTGCGCGTGTGGCACGGGTATTAGTCTTCTAATGGCCGTTGTTATACAGGCTGAAAACATGTTATTCAAAGGTCTGCACTTTAGTTGTATTGGAGCCTGTTTGAGCACTAGTGTTTGCCCACAACATTTAACATGCATGCCAAAGTGCTTGATGAGTGCATAAATGTTAGTGATTAAGGCAAGATCGAAGAGAAAAAAAGCAGTGAGGATGTGTTTTTTTTCGGCTTGCTTTGTTCCAATCAGTGTCACACAAATGACACTTCAATCTTATGGGAACTTCTTCAGCTGGATGTTGCATATGCCATGAACTTTACCCTCAAGGAGAACGACATGTTACAGCTTCTTGTTCCCATTGCAGTCAGAGATTATTTAGTCATCGATAGTAATCTAGTTAAAGTTTGACCCGGAGATGGCATGTGTAATCATGTGGCATGTAAGCAAACATGTAGGCACTGTTTATGCAGCGCTGTTCACTAAATCCTCATTTCATGTTTTTATCTGTAAGAAGCAAAAGCAGGCAGTTGAGATTGTAGATTAGAGTTCCCTAACTGGAGGCAATTTGGAGGGCTAGTTCAGTGTGACACCAAGAACTAGTCATAGTAAACATCTCTTCAGCATCATGGGGCAAAAGCATTACAACACGGGTTTTCATGCATTGCAGCACATGGGTGGTATATCAGATTACAGGCTTATACTTGTGTGGCAGAGAAGCCATGTGTGCATACAAGCAAGACACAAAGGACAAAAATGTCAGGCGCTGGAAACCAGATTGTACAGAAAATCCATAACAAAACACTTGTCATAATAGAAACAAGTACTGATGACCTTTTCATCAATTTGTCCCTGAGCCATTCTTCATGTCTGCTCTTGGTTGCACCTTTGTAACAAAGGCTGGAAATTAACAAAACTCTGCTAGTTCTGCAATCAGACCATTTTTTTTTTCCTCTCTCTTTTTTTTCTTTTTGCAAAACATGGTTCAAGCATTCCGCTGCTGGGATATTTATTGTGGAACTTCTTTCACCTGCAGGCATTGCCATGCCATATGAAACATGAGATGACTCACAGCTGGTTCAACACCTAGATAAGGGCAGTAGACCTAAAGACAAGATATCGTATGTTCTTTTTCTGAGCTTCTTGAAGGGCATAGTCTAGAGAACAGCTACATGCCTGGGAATGTACACGGTCTATAATGCGCTGCAGATTTAGGGTTCGTCATTGTTAAGTAAAACCTAGCTGTTTCAGTTGATTCTTGCATCCCGAGCACTTTACTACACAACTGGATTGAACCTGTTTTCTGCCTGAAAATGTAATTTGCCGGCACACAACACTTAAGGCACAACACAGGTAATAGCTATTGTCTCGAGCTTATGTTAGAGTTATGCTTCATGTAATTGTTAATTTCGAGCTTTCTTAATGCTGTTTATCAGTGATTTATCAGATGCTACCCACGAGAGCATACTTGTAGTGCTGTAGTGCGTTTGGAGTGGTCACTGTGCTGCAATGTGAGAGAAATGTTTGTGCAGTGTGTAAGTCCTGCGCATGGGGATGTTAATGACTGCGATGGAATGATTGCATTGATTGAGGAAAAAAAATGGGTGATCTTGCTACCCAGTTTGTTGGTGTACCCTGTCATTTCTTGCATGTTTGTGAAAAATCTTAGCAAAAATAGACAATTATATTAGGTCATGCACAAACACGGATGCTAACAGTGAAACATTTCTGCTGAAAAAAACTGACTTGAAGAAACCTGAATGAAGCAAAGTTTTATTCGATAACCTGATTTGTGCCTGAATTGAGAGCTAGAAAAATAGTGCCCATTTCTTACGCGCTGAATTGTGAAATAAGTAAAACCAGTAAACAAAGGAGCCCATGCATATTCGTAGCTCTGCATTGCTGTGCACTAAACACAAATTAGCCTATGTAGGAGTAACAAGGGAGTAAGATATCCTAAGAACGCCCCCTTTTAAGAGCAGGATATTGTGCCCATGCTCTGGCATAGATTACCATCACTAAAAATACGGAATCCGTACGGTTGGCAACGGAAACAAATTCCGTTTTCAGAGCATGCGAAGCTCTAGCATTTTCGGAGGTTGTACCGAGGTTTCAATCTTCTCTATTTGCTAGCTTAAAGACCTCTGTTGCCATGTTTAAGACCCTCATCCCATTGATAACTGCATAAAGTTAGTATTCATGTTTAGAGTGTGCTGCCAATTTACCGCCTCTTATCATCTTGCCTGATGTGTCTGTTCCTTGTCGTAGCCAATGGATGGTGATGGGAGCGTTCATCATGTCCATGGTCCTCCTCCTGGCCCTGATGGTCAAGAGGCGGGAGACGCCCACAAACTACGTTCTCCTCACAGCCTTTGTAAGTGTCACTTTGACCTGTGGTGCCCCTAATTGCACGCAGCCAGCGATATGGGAACGGTGTGTAACACCCGTGTTTCAGGGGTGGCAGTTAAGGGTGTCCATGCTGTGGCGGTGTTAGCTATTTCTGCTTACTCAGACGGCCAGGTTTCTACTTTGCTGTTAATTCGAAAATTTGGATGGGTTCTCTTGCAGCCGAAGAAGGGAGCCTGTGTGTGTATGATACTTTTATCTGGGATTACGACATTCCAGAGTTGTGTGTTGAAAGTCACAACTCAGAGTCGCTTGCGTTTTAAAGTTATAAAGCACGTCAAGATCATTTCAGTGAGCAAGGTGTCAGTGTCACATGCATACTTTCGTTGTCATCCTCATACTCCTGATGTTTATTTCACTAGTGTTGCTTCCAGATGCATGTACAGTCTTTGTCAAAAGTAACCAGGCTGCATGGTTTGCTTCTAGCTCGTACAGTGGAGCCCTTACTGCTTCCCTGAAGCTGAAATGGTCGTTAAAGGTAAGGGTTGGGGGTCTTCTTACCTTCCAACACGTTTTGATCCTTAGGAATAACACAAGGGCTCCACTATACAAGCTAGAAGCAAACCATGCAGGCTGGTTACTTTTGACAAAGACTGTACATGATCCAGGGCCCACTTGCATGAAGCAAACAAGACACTCTAGTTCTTAGTCTAGCCTTCTTTGCTGTCTAAACCATGTTTTGATTTGAAAAAAGGAAAGGCATATAACTGGCTCACTTTGCAGGGAGACAGCTCAGTGTGAGAAAAAACTGACTTCCTGGCATCTGAACACCTTGCACATCAGGAAAGAAAAGGAAACGTGCACACAGGTGTGCCTTTCCTTTCCTCGAAACCAAGAGAGGGTTTAGACCGCAAATAAGAATAGACTGGGAGCTATGTTTGCTTCGTGCAAGCGAGCCCAAGTAGCTTGCCATCTCTCCTGGCACTACTGTTTCCAATAATAATATTTTGCACTTGTTGTGATGGTACTGGTAAAAACTGCATGTAAACCATGTCATTATTTAGCGCAATGCAGTCAATGCAGACAATGCAGTATCCTGTGCTTGTCACAGCAGAAACTGATTTCAGGATAGGAAATTCTTCTCTTTTGTGAAGAAAGCATGGGAAACCTCCCATGTTCTCACTGATGCATAGTGTTACAAAGTAGTATCAACTGGTATGCTACCATTTACCTTGTATAGACCATTTAATTCTCACTCTACAGTGTTGAGCCTTTGGCAGCATTATGGGTGGGCTTCACTTTATTTTCTGAACATTGACCTAGTTATCTTTTTTGTAGTCCTAGAAATCTAGTTTCTCCTGAAAATCCTCTAAAATGCCTGGTTGTAGAAAATGTCATTTTCAAAGTTTTGAAAATGCCTGATTTCTTAAACACATGAAAATCCCTCAACCTCTTGGTGAAGAAACGCAAATCTTGTTTTATGGTAAGAAAAACTTGTACCTCATTAATTTCTTTGGTGATCATATTGATATTTAGTGTTTAAAACTATTTCTCGAAAATTAATTAGGTTTAGCACATGAGCATTAGATGGCTGGCCACATGGAGCTCATCACTGTTCTGTGCGTTCCTGTCCTGGTGATGTTAGTTCCAGCTGCTAGATTGTTGTGGCCTTGCTGGTCTTGCATCGTACGCATACTGACATTTGGAGCTTACAACGTGCAGAATTGTCTGCACTGCTGAGCTTTCACGTAGTTACTTGTATGTGGCTGCAGTCGTCATGAAATGTGAAAGAATTCCCAGAAAGCGTAAATTTTATAGTAAGTGGGTTTACTAATCTGTGTTGAGCAAAACAGATACCATGTGACAAACGCTTTGATTTGCTTGCCACAGAACTGTCTACATTAAGAGCGAGGAACTTTCACCACAGGGCGCTTATGAAGAGAGCAGTGGCAGGTTCAGTGCATGGCTATTTGTATTGTTGGCACAAGCGAGCGACGTATCGATACTCCTCTATCGTGGTCATCTGACATCGACACTGTGTGCAAGGAACACAAGTTAGTGTCTTACACGGAAGTTCTGTGTACACTGACAGTCATCACAACCAGCTGCTCCTACTGGTCATCCTCAGAAGCAGGCAAGTTGTTTGGATGCATGTTCGCCAGACTACTGATTGCGGAAAGAATTCTTTGTGCTGTGAAGAAACCTTTTGCTATCATCACTCCAGCGAGACGTAGGGCTTTTCGACGAGTTTACTGACAGCTGCCTTCAAGACAAGCAAGTGGATGTGTGCATCACATTTTATGACTCTCCACACAAGGCAGCCAATAGACACGGTGCATCTCTTTTCGTGTGGCACTCAGCAGCCGAGGACACTGAAGAGAAACCGCTATGTGCACTAGAAGTGTTGCCACAGGTGAAGACTCTCCAGATTATAGTGAACTAGAATACTTTCTAGTGGCGCGACCGGCGGCTGCTGGGGCCAGCTCGGGTGAAGCGAATTGACACTGACGGCCGGCAGGGGCGCTGCTGCGCCTTTTCCTAGCCTCCGGCGCGCGCGTTGGCAGGACATGGCAATGCGGTGTGTGGTTTAGCTCGCTTTGCGCGCGCGCTGTTACGCAGATAATTTCGCTTCAGCGTTCGTATCTTGCTGCTAAGTAGTGATAGCAGTGAGCAGGAACTTTGTTGCACCAATGACAGGAAATTTGACGAAGCTCTGGCGATAAGAAGAACTGATTCCCACTGTTTTGCGCCAGGTTGCCGCACCGGCTATCCTGGCGCGCCAAAAGCATCGTTGTTTGCCGCACCAATATATGTCGGATAGCTTCGGTTGAGTATCATTGCATTGGGTAAATTTAAGTCTTAATTAGCTGCCAATAAAAAGTTACTTGTGATTCGATATTGAACATCATGCTGCAGTTTCAAGACATATATCGATGGATAGCTTATTTCGAGTACGATTGAAGTGCGCTAATTGCAGGTCCTAATTAAGCTCCGTTAGATAATTATGACTAAAACAAATTCGCGATACAGCAGCAACTAATATCGTTTAAAAGGTCTCAACGAGTAGAATCCAAAAACAAATGAAAACCACGCAAAACCGAGCTATCGCTCATCTATCTCGGTTGAACCATGATTAAACCACTGCCACTTTGTTGTTTAGCTAAATCTGGTATTAACGTAACACTTTGAATGGTTCTTAGCTGTACATGCATCTCATTGTAAGATTGCTCTTGCAGGACCATTCATTCATGATGTTATTCAAGTCATGACATCACGCTTTCCAGCTGAAGCATTGCCTCCTCTGCATAAGCCGAGAAGTTGAATTCTTTTCTGTCGTTTCTGTCAGAGTGCGAACGCCACACAAATGGGCAGCGGAGCTTTCTAAGTCAGTCCGCAGTAACTGGACTGCGTGTAACACTACTACATTATCGCTGTTGAAGTAGTCAAGTATATAATGACAAGCAGGGTGAGCCAAGACCCCGTGGAACATCTTTTTGGCATCGTCAGGCAGTCATCAGGATGCAGTACTCATCCTACACTTCAGCAATTCATTGCTCTTGCGCACTCTGTGTCAAGAGGAAACTGCGAGCCCGCTGTTCTAAGTTCACTCTTGAATGCAGATGCTGGTGAGCAGGACACTTGCTCTGGGAGGGAGAAACTGATTGACATATTTCTCGATGCCGGAAACTTGAACGCAGCCGACGCACTGCTCACAAAAGCTGTGCCTGACCATTCTTCCGTTGTTGTGGCATCAAGCGACAGCAGGCTAACCTTTTAAATTGCTGGTTATGTCGCGCGAAAGTTCGTTGCTTGGATGCCCTGAGCACGCTCAAACCATAGCTGCAGAAATAACTGCATTTTACCTCACAACTCGTCTGCATTTCTTCACGAAGAGCATTAACGGAGCCAGCGACAGCAGGCGTCTATGTTGTGTGCGTCCTTGTCCCGTTTTGCGCTAACTCACATACCGTGTCAAAGCGCCGCGTTGACTTAGCGCCTGTGTTGTGTGCGTCTTTCTCGGTACCTTGTCCCGTTTTTCGCTACCTCACATACCGCGCTTCAAAGCACCTTAAATTGAATAGGTGCTGAACAAGTCAATGGCAGGGAAGTTGTGGATTTTCGCAAACAAGATTTTTTTTTGTTATCATTTCTGCACTGAAGTCAGTTGAAAATAAAAGCTTCATTTGGTGTTCATGTGTACATACATCAATTTAATAATTATTACTAAATCAACAACACCACCAAAACTCACATCATAGCGGTAAATAGATCATATTTACAAGCGCGTTGACTTCTCTAAACCATATATGAGCTCAAAACGCAGCATCAAATTTAGCTTAAACGGTTTACTTCTGAAAGGGGGTGAGGAATAAATGACGGTGGGTACACACTCTAAATGGCATTGCTTTCGGGTTTTGATCTTCAAACCACAGTAATGGTCGCGCAAATAATCTGCTCCGCATGTGATGCTGACCGCTTGGTATTCTGCGATGGCGTTTCGCGCCAGAAAATCACTCTGGAAGTTGGAGTTTAGTCAACGACGCGACAGTAGGAACGTTGTATCCTCGCTTAATTACGAGGTTTTCGGACACGCGTTTTAATCCTTAAGAAGGCTAGTCATTGTAACTAACAGGTGGAGAACAGCAAGAAAGAATAAATTAGCGATTATAATTAGTAAACGAGCTGAAAAACGCAAGATAACAGACGAACTTTTCAACACTCCGCGAATTCCCGTGCCTAGGAAAAGTTGCGGTGGCGCCATCTGGTGGCGTCTGTTGGAAAATGGCTTGCCTGCGCCTCGCCGCTCGCGCCACTAGAGAGTATTCTAGTTCACTATACTCCAGATATCAGTGGGTGTACCTAATGTTAACCCGAAGTCCTTCAATATGTGGTAAGCTCACTGCCAGGAAAACTGTCAGGTCTGCTGTCTTGTCTGTTTTACTTGTGGCCTGCACACTGGCAGGTATCACAGCTGCCGATTGGAGATCCATCATCCTTTTGTCTAACCTGAGTGCACTGTTTGACGATGCCCCATGCAAGGAGGCGTAGTCTTTCAGTAGTTGGTAAGCAATATTCCCTCTGAAATATGAGGCCCATCACTGTGCTAACAATGTGGCTGTCATCAAAAGGTCTGTGCGGCTCTTGATCAGTGTGCAGAGTTTTGAAGAGTCCACAAGGAACAATGACGTGAGCCTACTCAAATGTCTGTGGAAAATACTGCTGAATTCAGTGGCCACACATTAGTATTGTCTAAGCTGAACTTTGCTCTGAATATATCTGCCACACTGAGGCCTTTCCTAATGAACTACCAGACATCCATACCTGTGTTTCTCTATGTGACAACAGGCTTGGAAACTATTACACGAAAGTTAATGGCAAAATTTATTCTTTGTTTGACGCAGTCTTCAGCTACAGGAATTACTGGACTGTTGAAAGTTCATGAAGGCGACTCTAGTTGAAAGTTCATGAAGGGGACTCTAAGAATTCTGCACTGCTCAAGAATGTGGGCATTCATCAGACAGTTGAACAAATTGTGAAGAAGTGCAAAGCACATGCAAAAGGTGTGTTCCAGTTCAGGATGGAGTGCAAGCCATTGTGACGAAGAAGGTCGTTGAGAAGAGCCCCTTGATATTCCTGGCAATTAGAGCTCTTAGGGATACAAATGTGCAGCCGGCCAGATGTTTTGGGTTCCTCA
Organism: Amblyomma mixtum; assembly: GCF_055824585.1. NCBI lineage: Eukaryota > Metazoa > Arthropoda > Arachnida > Ixodida > Ixodidae > Amblyomma > Amblyomma mixtum. Next base: position 101,049,580 of record NC_143018.1, on the reverse strand, counting down.
CAGGCCGCGGGAAAGTGTTAAAAGCACTAAGTGAGGCAAGGACATTGACGGACCAGCAACAAGACAAAATGCTCACGAAGTATGTGGAGGTCCTGTGAGAGCACAGACATCAGTTTCTTAGAGAAAGACACCAACAGTCTAGACATCTTCCTTGCACGGCCTTTTTCAGGTTAATGCTTTATATTCTGAGCTTGAAAGTGGTGAAAATGTTGCTGATGCAAAGCCGTGGCCAAGCATTTGCTGAGAGTTTAGTGTAAACTAACAGGGTTTTGTCAAGAACCTGGATGAATTGTCTTGCATCTCACAACGAGGTGTGTACATTACTGAGAAAGCATCATAATCTGTGTAGTGATCAAGGTGATTATTGAGCTAGAGGCTTGACAGTTGCAAGTCACAATGATGAAAGCAACAGTGTTGACAGCTGTCTCCACTAACTGGCCTGCTGTGCTGGCATTCCGGTGCTTCTTCACCTACTTCAGCTCTTGGGGTAGCCTCCTTTAATACTTAATCTGCCACACGGGGTAGATAAGTAGATAAGTACCCACCGACACTGATGTGGCATTGCTATGCTTAGCCCTTTCAGGCGCTTTGTACACAATTTCGTAAGCGGAAAACTTGCATCTTTTTCTGAGTAATTGGAGCACTTAACAGTGATTTCATCATTTCAGTCAAATTGAGCACCCTTCTTGTTGCAAATATGTTGGTTTTTTTGTACCATGTAGCGAACGCAGTAAATAATATTTCACATAAGGGTGAGCTAGGTAGTACTTTGTCCGCCGTTTTTGTGCAGACAGATTTTGCCGTGAGTGAAAACATCGATGATTTTTGCTCAATTTCAAGCGTAATGCGCATCTTTGAAACACAAAGTGATTCCACGATCCCTAGGGTGCTTACCTGACACACGAGAACATTTCGATGGTACTATTTGTGACAAATCTGGCACTTTGTACGGAATTCTCCACATCGTTGTAAGAACTGACGTGCTGGTCTTTCATGTGCGAAAACTAACAAATTCCCTTCCTTGAGGCCTGGATATACTACTTAGGTGAAAAAATAATTCATTTCTGTCAAAACAAAAAATGGCACCTGAAAGGGTTCATTTGAAACTTCATTCGATACTCTAACAGCCTAATCCGATGCAGAAGATGTGCTAGCCCTTTCCTGTCTGTGTGCTCTAGCTACAAAGACTACAGACTGGCATCGCAGCTTGATAAAAACATGACATGCATGTAAATGTAACTGTGAACTCATGTGAGGCATCGTATGCACAATGATTGGCTGAAAGGCGAGTGAGCAACTTTCAGAAGACCAAGGTTGTCGAACGAGGCCAGCATGTTAGGAGTCATGGGACGGCAGTGGGCTCTCTCTCCAGCTGCAAGTTGGCAAATTTTTAGTTGCAGGCTGATGCACTGTCATAAGCATGCTTGTGTAGAGCACTACTGCACAAGTGTTTTCTGTGCAGCCCATAAACTGCTTTAAAATATCGTTTCCTTTGCTTGGCAGACAGCACTCAGGTGCTCTTTAAATGCTTAGCCATGACTGTACTTTTGTCTGTTGGAAGCATAACCTTGTGTAAGGTGAAACTTGAGGGAGAGAGAGACAAAACGTTTTATTTCCCAACCCTGGTCCGGATCACCATCTCAGGTCTGAAAGTCAGAGCCCATATCACCTGACACATGGGCGAAATGGGCAACGATCAGTGGCCTCAGTATTGGGTGGAGTGCTTCAGAAGGATTGGCCCAGCCCTCCCAAGAATAGGGTGCATAGGGGGAATAGATAAGGGAAGGTTGGAGCTTGAGGGGAGGTTAATTATTCATCAGGCTTGAAATTCCTTGGATATCTGCTTCTAGGGTAGGTATTCGTGCTAAAGAGGGCTGTTCAGTTGGAGTCTTCTGTGCTTGATTTATTTTCTACGGCCGAACACGAACCACTTCCAGGGCTTGTTTCAATTCGAAGGACCTGTGTACGTTGCCACACTGGCACCCGAGACGAGCTCGGGCAGAAATTCATTGCAGTGAAAAGGCTGCCACACTGTAATATGTTTTAGACCTCAAAACTGTTGCTTGTTGTCTGTAAATGGCTCCTCTTCTGCTTTTCTTTTTTCAGACCTTTGTGCAAGCCTTCACTGTGGCAGTTGTTGGTGAGTATTTGACACGTTGATGAGGACCATAGTACAGTGGGAAAAATTGTAATGTGCTGTGTTTTTAGCTTCGAGTGATCTTGGTGGCACTAAACATGTGTGTTCACTGCAAGCAGGTAAATGCAGGATTTAGGTTGGAAAGAGAATTTGCTGCATCTTCCACAAGCTTAAGATCAGTGCATTTAAGGAATCTGAAAGCACTGAAGCTATTGCAAGAGACCTGCAACATTACTGACCTTCTAAATTAGGACGTTTGAGATATGGAGCGGCCGTCCTTTGCCATCCTTTGCATCCTCTAGGGCGTCTCTGTCTAGACATCATTTTCCTTGCGAGCCTATTGGTTGGGATGCTCCGCACAAAGCGACCACATGTACTTGTCGCAGAAGGGCTGTGCTAACCCTGGTTTCTTGATTTTTAGTTCACTTCTGTGCATGAAATTTGTTAAGATTTTCTGAACAGCAACAAACTCAAGCATTGTCATGCAAAAGAATTTCTATGAAGCATATGAACTTTCCACTGTTCAGTGTAGTGAAAAAAGATTGAATTTTCATTGTGATATATTTACGCCTGCATGAAACAAAATGTGCATGTCATAATCATCGTTCTTTTTAAATGTCAGGGTTTTAGTGATTATGCCTGCTGGGTCTGTGATGACTTCAAGAATGCAGCACATTTTTTCCTCTAACATGTTGGGCTATGATTATAACAGTCTATTGTCAAGCTTTGTTCCGTTTTTACTTGCTTTGGCATTTGTCATTGGATGAAATGATGCCATGTGTTGCCAGTTGGCTCGTGGCAGATCGTAAGGATAGAATATAATAATAGGGAAAGAATGGTCATATTTGTGCGTATTCATTTTGGATGCCTAGAGGGCCATGGAAGAGTTATTACAAGAGGGACGGGTGTGAAAAGACAGATTTGAATCATAAATACATTTTCTAGTGTGCAGAGATATGCAAAGAAAAGGAGTAAACTATACCAGGGTGATGACAGAATCAAGTGACAATACAAAACATCAATGAAAACTTGCAAATGCTGAGGTTAAAAAAAAAAAGTATTCATTCATTGCACTCAGAGAAAAAGCAGTGGAAGCATATAAGCAACCTGGAACTTAAAAATAAAATTTTAAACTTTTTATGTGAGAGTATTTATTACCAATTCTTTGAACTTCTCAAGGCTTCCGACATAACAGTTTTGTTCACAAGGCCATTCCAGTCTTCTGCAGTTTGGATGAAAGGAGAACATGTAAATAATGTGTTCATGTGACGGAAAGGATATAACACCTGCAGTGTGGTGATATTGCAACTTGAATAATGTAAGTGTCACATGATGTAAGTATCGAGGAAAAGTTTCCATAGCTAGGCAGCCATCCTGAGCAATATACCAGCGTGGCATTTCTTCCTGAACAGCAGAAGTGTGAACACTGTGTAATCTAAAGATTTTTGCGCATAGTGCATTTTGGCGAGTAAAGATGTGGCGGCAGCTTCATCTTTGGGTTGATGCTTAGTAAGGGCTGAGAGTGTACAGTCAAGGGTAGCATGTCAAGGGTAGGGAGGCGAATGCGGTTACTGAGATCATAAAATTTTTCCATGTCGATTCGAAACCTCGTGGTTCAAATGGAGCTTGCCAATGCAGTAGGTGCCCTTGTGAATCATTGAATGAACACATGTTTTACTGGACAAATATTAGCAGCACTTTCCTCGTGCAAAGTGTGAATTGGTTGTAAGTCTAGTGGTCTTCTTTTGGAGGGCATTATGCAGGTTTCTATATACATATACAACAGGAGCACAGGAGGACTTCATAGCAAGACTCTAAATATAATAATGTCTTTTTTTTTTTTTTCATTCTCTAATGACTTCTTTCAAGGACTATTCCAACTTACATCACTGGGCTGGTGGCTTGCAGTGTTTGGCACTGAATGCGTTGTATAATAGCACTGCAGAGGAATGCAGCCATAGAAGCTATGTTGATATTATGGCGTAGGATGTAACATAATACAATTTAACTACACAGCAACATTTTTTGCTAGGCTATCCACTACAAACTAGAGCTTTTTCACTGTATGTGTTGTGTGAAACTCCTTCTAGGGCTCATGTTTGAAAGTCTCGCACTGTGATTGGTCCAATATTCAGAGCTCCCATGACTGTCATGCTGTATGTGAGATTAGATTTAACTGGTATTGGCTACTATGGATAGCAGCGAGCTATGGAAGGAAAAATGATAGGTGTAACGTTAAGAGATCGGAAGAGGGCGGAGTGGGTGAGAGAACGAACGTGGGTTACTGACATCCTGGTCGAAGTCAAGAGGAAGAAGTGGGCTTGGGCAGGGCATGTAAGGCGAAGGCAAGATAACTGCTAGTCCTTATCAAGGGTAACGGAGTGGATTACAAGAGAAGGCAAGCGTAGCAGGCGACTGCAGAAAGTCAGGTGGGCGGATGAGATCAAGAAGTTTGCGGTGATACGGTGGCCGCAACTGGTGAAGGACAGGGTTAATTGGAAAGACATGGGAAAGGCCTTTGCCCTGCAGTGAGAGTAGACAGGCTGATGATGATGATGGTGGCTGCTTAAGCTGCAACTGAAAGGATACTTCTTAGGCGTATACGGGGAGCGTCTATGCGCACAGGTGTATGCCAGAGCTGGTCTGTGCATGAACGAGGCGCGATGCGTAAGCAGGCGCAGATATCTGTACAGTATAACGCGATTTAAAGGTGATCACTTCAGGCTTAACCCCTTGGATTAAGCTCCTTGAGCGTGGTTTATTTTCTCAAGAAAGCTGCAACAAATACATGAGCTTAGCTATCAGAAGGATTCCTCTATCCTGCACTGGCATGTTTGTTGCGAACTAAGTGACTGTCACGCTAGAAAAAGTTTCTTGGTCAGTTGCAGCCAGAACGAACATGATGACCTTCAAATCGCACTAGACTTTACAGGTCAGATATCGGCACTCGCGAGTGCTTCAGAAGCGGGGTGCAGTTTGCAACAATCACAAGACCATCGGGCTCTCTATGACTCTTCTCTTCGTGGCTTGAAGCTCTTTCAGCCTTTCCCGGCTCTTTCCTTCACAGCTTGAAATTCTTTCAGTCATCTGGAGACAGGGACAAGCGAGCCAGCTGATTGCCGCCTTGGTGCATGAGCATATACTCGGGATGGAAAAAATCCTGGGGGGAGGGGGGGGCACTTTGCTGACCTGAAGTACGGTGAGGTGAAAGCCTTTGGCGCAGTGTTGCTGCTTGTGTCACTGATGTGTGGTTAATCTGTTAATTTAGTACACAATTGTTTGTGAATCTTAAATGCTAGAGTCACTGGAGGGCGTCTGGGAGGCATCCGTCTGATTCGACGCCTTTCTGCGAACACTGTCCAGCGCCCTAGACAAGGGGAACTACATATGCATTGGCAGGAGGTAGCGTAGCCATTAGCATGCTCGGCTGTGGAACGGAAGGATGGTGGTTCGAATCCCATCGTGCACGCAGATTTTTTTTTCTGGTCTGCATAGAAAAAGTGTGACACCTCTGCTGACAACCTTCTGTCAACAACGATGGGGCATTAAAGGCCTTAATAACTGCACACCACGTTCAGGACCTGACTGTGGAGCTCCTCACAGGCCGGCATATGTCCGCCAGCTTCCAGAAAGTACTCTTCTTTTTTTTTCCCCTGTGCTCCTTTTCTCTTTTCCCTTGCCTAATGGAGAATCTCCGGGCCCGCCGCGGTGGCTCAGTGGTTACGGTGCTCGGCTGCTGACCCGAAAGACGCGGTTTCGATCCCCGCCGCGGAGGCCGAATTTCGATGAAGGCGAAATTCTAGAGGCCCGTGTGCTGTGCGATGTCAGTGCACGTTAAAAAACCCCAGGTGGTCGAAATTTCCGGAGCCCTTCACTACGGCGTCTCTCATAGCCTGAGTCGCTTTGGGACGTTACACCCCAATAAACCAAACCAAACTAAGGGATAATCCCATCCCTGCATTGCCTGCAGTGTCCTTCTACGACCAGATGGCCGTGCTGCAGGCCTTCCTCCTGACGATGGGCGTGACTGGCGGCCTCACACTCTACACATTCCAGAGCAAGCGGGATTTCTCCACCTGGGGTGCAGGGTGAGTGAGTGATGCTGCGGTTCCTGCCTGCCTGGCTCTTCTCTGCGATGAGATAGCGTAGTGCGGGTAGCCTTTGGGCCTTATTATCTGTGAGGTTCTAGATGATTCGGAAAGCCAGAGACTGATTCTTGAGGTCATAAGCTTCGGTTTCACATAGGTCGTCATGAGTGCTTCGAGGCACACACGTGTGTGACTCACTGTGTCACGTATTGGATGCAGTCATTGTCATATGGCACCATGGATATTATTGTTATCGTCATCGTAATTTCCTGTCAACAGAAAGGGAAATAGGAAAGCCGGCCATAGGTTGGAGTTAAAATATGAGGTTTTAGGTCATAAACAGAAACCTTGCCACAGCACCGCTTGCCTCTTATGTAGTGCAGTGGAGCCTGCCGCCTGCTGTCCGTGCAGGCACCGCTTGGTACTGGGGAGTTTGATGTATCCGTTTTGTGGCCAGCCACATTCAAAATTTAAAGCAAGAAATGCATGTGCTTGTAAAAAAAATGGAGTAAGATTTTAGCGTTCGCGAATAATTCATTAACCTTACTGCAAAGATGATCATGAAATTAAATCTTGTTGCTGGTATTACGTTCCAAACATTTCACTGCATGTGTACCCAAAATGCCTGGAATGATGATCTACATCAGCTCCATTTGTTGGACTTTCTGTTTTAGTGAACAAGGTTTCTATTTGGGATTGAAAGCGTGTTTTGCAATTTAGCCCTGACCTTTGTTAGGTGTTGCCATTTTTCTTTCTTTCGACGTGAATTTAATTAATGATCAGTCAGATGGCATGTCGTCAAACATTAGCTGTTATCGTCTCTTCTTTGGTCAGTAACTGTTGGGCTGCATATTCGAATTCTGTTAAATAAAGTATTGTTGGGACCCCTAAGGTACAGATCAGTGTGTAACACTTGTTCACTTCTCGCTGTACTCAGCATGCACACGATGAGGACTGCAACGCACGCGTATACAAAGGCCCCCTCTGACTGTGCTTGCGCTGATGAGTGCATTTATATATGTGTTACGCCAGCATGGCAAATGGTATAGCGATGCATCCTGTCACTGCACAGCTCATTACGCTCAATAGCCAGTGTTTATTTATAGCTTATTGCTGACAGTGTACACGTAGGGGCATATACAAATGATGGTGTTTGTCTGAGGGAGTCTTTTTCTCGTTTTTCTGCTTGCAATGAAGGCTTCTGGGATATACATACAGCATACCCCATGAAATGTCTTGTGGGATGTAAGAAAAAAAAAAACTCGCATTGTTCATTCATGGTGCACGAGTCTGCCTTTCTGCTAGAGGGAACCATGCGGGCTAGTTGGTGTGTATCAAACAGTGCAAAAACCAGCGCTGCCCTGTCTAATTCCTCTTCTTGCGTTCTCGTTTTTGTCGGTGGTTTCCTTATGCTTGTTACAAGTGTTTTTCATCCCGGTGACGTCAAGGCCTGTCTGCTTCTTAGCCAGTCCATACTGATTTCAGCCATTATTCTCATGGTTATGAATGTCACAGTGATATTATGTGCTCGTCACAATTTTTGGTGCTTAAGCAGCACTCGCAGCTAGGCAGTGGGAAATGTAGTCATGCCTGTACATTTCTTATGCAACTTTTGGTTTTGCAACAGACTATTGTCAGGCATGAAAAGCAATCATCATGGTTGATGTGAGGTAAATTGTTGTATTTTCGTAATTGGCCAAAACTGAGCAGTCGGTGGAAAGCACCAAGTGTGGAGGGTGTCTGCTTGGCTTTTTTTTACCTTGTGCAAAGTCTCTAGTAGCTGCTTACACCTTATTTAGGCTTCTCCTTTAGTGCCAGCAGACTGTGAGGACGAGTATTATGGACAGGGTAGACATAATTTATCCAGCCCTACCAGTTGGTCGTGCTCCTCCCTCTCACATTATTTGCATACAGTGTAGATGCTGCAGCCTAACAACATTCCCTAGTTAAGCTATCCTTGGCTTGTGACCAGTTTATTGACACATAATCTCAGTTGTATGCATGATAGACAATGTGAGGCTTCATTTCTGCTAAAGTTGACAGTGTGCAAGACACTCTTTCCACTACAGTTGGGTAGCAGTTGTATATCCTTAAACACTTGCAGTGTTGTTTCATCGTAGCAAAGAAACAGGTGTGCCCTGAGTTTTTGCTGTGCTATAGAACATAACACATACCCACTAGCCCGAACCATCACCTTGTTAACCCTCCATGGCTCGCTGCTCGATGTTCACAACCCAAGTGGCTGACATCGTGTTAACTTGCATGTTAGCAAGAGTGGCCTCTTTTTACTCAGCCGTATCTTGGTCCGTTAGAGACCAATCCCTAGGCCATACAATACACACATCGCCACCTATAGAACGGCGTTTATTGCATACACGGCTGCATAGGTGGGAGGGGGGCTTTTTTCGCACTCTCCAGGATATCTTTGAAGAATACTACAGTGAAGTAGTGGGGGAAGTAGTTGGCAAAAAGGCAGCCTTGATACAATACAATGGCTTCTATAAGCACTTGATGGGAGTCCGTATCTGCGGCTGTTGCATCTGGCATCTTGTGTAACTGCACAGTATTTTTTATTTTTCATTTGTGAACTTTTGCTTTTGTGGCAGCTCTAGCTCTTCGTGATTGGTGATGTTACTACAGTAGAATCTCCATGATGCAATCCCAGTTGATGGGAATTCGTGAAGTGCACTGGCCGGAGTGCGTCATATGCGATGGGCAGAAATCTGGTTGTTACAAACGACCGTCTGCCCCACTGAGGATGATGCGAATGCTTGAGCCACTATCGCACCCTTGAGCACCTAGTATTGGCTGCCCGTACATCGCAAGCCTCACCAGTGGAAGTACCCGCCGTCGCAGGGTAGTGGCACATCACTTAACCACTGCACCACAGTGCCATTTGTGGTATGAGGATCCCAGCGATCTGTGAAAGCAAAGCAGAGAATGACCCAGTTTGCATATTTGGGAATAAAACCACTACGCTATCCCATCATACACTTAGAGCGGAGCTACAACAGATTCACGAGCAATACAAAGTGTTAATCCATTCAGACAATACACCAAGGATCGTCGTAAGAGTTTTTTTTTTATGTTTGCATCAGCTTGGGGGGGGGACAGAGTAAATAAAATGACTTATTCGTAAAAATTTTCGATTTCTCTACTTTTTTCTTTACACTTGGTTCTTCATCTTTCTCGTGGCAAAGAAATGGGAGTGAAATAGGCAGTAGAAATTTATAAAATTTCACTATTGTGAGGCATTGCAGCAGCTAAAAAGACACAGATGAAAATTGCTTTTTTTTTATGCAGTCATAGAAAATTGTGAGAAAATATGGTTTCATTTCTTTGAGCTGAAGTTCTGATTGAGTAATGTCATGGGCTATGTCAGCAATGTCAGTGAGCTGTGGAAAAAAAAAATGACAGGCATAACGTTAAGAGATCGGAAGCGGGCGGAGTGGGTGAGGGCACAAAGGCGCGTTAATGATACCCTAGTTGAAATCAAGAGGAAGAAATGGGCTTGGGCAGGGCATGTAATGCGAAGGCAATATAACCGCTGGTCCTTAAGGGTAACGGAATGGATTCCAAGAGAAGGCAAGCGTAGCAGGGGGCGGCAGAAAGTTAGGTGGGCGGATTTTAAACATGAGCGTGTGCAATAAACGTGTGGTCCGTCATGTCATGGCAATCTTAATTGCCATTTCTGGGCAAGCAGAAATGGCAGCAGGGATAGGGTGGCCGCAACTGGCAAAGGACAGGGTTAATTGGGGAGACATGGGAGAGGCCTTTTGCCCTGCAGTGGGCGCAGTCAGGCTGATGATGATGATGATGGTGGTGGTTGGCTCGTGATGTTTGAAGAAATACATGAACAGTAGTCTCTTTTATGATATATCCCCCAATAGCTTATGCTGCCGTGATATTCAGAAAGCATTGTTTGAGTGCTTTCTAAAACAATGCTTTCCGTTTGGGACCTGCCGCAGTGGCTCAGTGGTTACGGCGCTCGGCTGCTGACCCAAAAGACTCGGGTTCGATCCCGGCCGCGGTGGTTGAATTTCTTTGGAGGAGAAATTCTAGAGGCCCACGTACTGTGCGATGTCAGTGCACGTTAAAGAACCCCAGGTGGTTCAAATTTCCAGAGCCCTCCTCTACAACGTCCCTCATAGCCTGAGTTGCTTTGGGACATTAAACCCCAATAACCAACCAACCATTGTTTGGGGAGACAATCACAGTGCAGTAGGTTGCCTCGGAAGGGCAGCACATTCTGCACATGGTACTCCTTGTGCAGGTCATTGATTTGCAATTGCGTGGTGCTGAACACATGGCTTGGCCCACCCATGCATAGCTGTGTGCAGTGTTTGGACGTGTCCTAGAAAAGAAGAATCCTGGTGGCTGGGTCAGAACTGAATGCTGGGATGTTTTAGGCCCCTCTGTTAAGGCAGCACACTGGTTTTGCCCTTCCTTTTTGTAGGCAGCAGCCGATCCGCAGTCAGCTTTTTTTTTATCCTCCTTGCCAATTTTTAGCTTTCCTATTTTCTACCTCAACATTTCTGGTATGCTCCTCTCTTCTTGGTTTCTCCTACTTCCAATTGGTAAGGGCTGGCCTCGTGGAGAGTAACCAGTTTTGGTGATGCCATATCTGAATGAATGAATGAACTTTATCTTCCAATTTAAAGGGGATGAATCGCAGATGAACATCTATCTGTGTATCTATCTGGACTGTGTATCTATCTGGAATAATAAGGTGGCATACAGGGCAGTTCGCAAAGAGGACCAACAATTTATGAGGCAACAAATACAAATATAAATCTAATTATAGTGGTGCTTAACAGCCTGTGGGCAGGACTAGTCTTCAGTTTCCTTTCCTGTCTCCTTGTTCAGCTCCATAGCGGGTTAGTTAGGGTCCATTAATTCCAGCCCTTCATTTAAAACTCCTGGTTGAGCTCCAGAAAGACGTATTGACATAGCACATGCATGAAACTGTCGCACACTCGAAGGTATTTCACTGTGCTACGCCAGACAAGCCAGACAGGTTACTTTCACCTGTCCTTGTAAAGACTTGGTATGACAGAAACGTCTGCTGGGGATCCTGTTTTCAAAATCTGGGACCAACTTTAGAGTTGAATCTTCTGGCGATGTTCCAGTAACTGTAAGCCCACACTAGCTTTTGAGCGCCATTTGTGGAGTATTTTTTTCAACGATTGTTTCCTTCCACCTTCGTGCCAGTGGAATACTTTAAAGTCCCATAATAAGCAGAGAGCTGCTAAGGCAGCGAAGAAACCTGCACATTATACCTCCCTCTGACATTTACCTCTAGTATTGTCCTGGGCTCTGTATACACAAAAAATCCAAGTTCGGCTTTGCATTCAAAACCTGCATGACTGCTGAAGTACAACCATAATTCTTTGGGCACGCCGCAGTGGCTCAGTGGTTACGGCGCTCGGCTGCTGGCCCGAAAGACGCGGGTTCGATCCCGGCCGCGGCGGCCAAATTTCAATGGAGGCGAACACTCTAGAGGCCCCTGTGCTGTGTGATGTCAGTGCACATTAAAGAACCCCAGGTGGTGGAAATTTCCGGAGCCCTTCACTACGGCGTCCCTCATAGCCTAGTCGCTTTGGGACGTTAAACCCTATAAACCAAACCAAACCATAGTTCTTTGGCCTAGCCAAATGAGCTGCCCATGGTCATTCCTCCAATGGTAGTAGTGCTGAACCATCATGTCGACTGTGACGGTAAATGTACAGCATACTCACTTTCCTGTATGCCCTGAAAGCGAGAAAAAGAAGTAATGCTCAGATTCAAGGAGAGTAGACTTGTTAAATAGCCAGAAGGTGGTCAACCATGGTTGACCACCTTCTGGTGCAACAAGGCGCACCATCTCAGCTGCCTGTGGGGCCTGCCCAAGCCACGTGCACTCAACCTGCGGCAGAACTGCCTCACCCTAGTGCTGCTCCACCATTTACAGAGGTGCAGAGAGAGATCCATGCAGGCCCCTAGGTCAGGGCGCCTCAAGGCTTCCCTCTCCACATTGGGGGGGAGGTCCCACGGTCATGTACAACTTACAACTCAGGAAGTCAGGAAATGTTGAACAACGGGCGATGGGGGAGTTGGCGCATTGTCATGGTGAAGCAGCCAGTTGTTACGTAATAATTATATATTTACAATACTCCTAAGGGCCCTCGTGTGAGGGTATTACATAGGGGGGGGGGGGGTGATACAAGCATAAAAATATGGCACAGGCACTTGAAACAAAATACACGTAAATAATTATTACGTGTATTTTGTTTCAAGTGCCTGTACCATATTTTTATGCTTGTATCACCCCCCCCCCCCCCTATGTAATACCCTCGCACATATCTTGGGGAAAACACAGCACACTGCCTATTCACGCCATCCTTTTAAGCATCATCCTTTTAATCGCCGTTCCACATGTTTCTTTTATCATGTTTTGTTTTCGCCTTTTGTTGCCATCATCTGTCTTTTCAACTTTAGTATATTATCTTTTCGTTGCGTGCAAACTCAGCAGTTGTTACCCATGTCTTCCCGCCCACTTTTCGAACTTATATATATGCCACTCTACAATAAAATAATCAGTTGAAGTCAGCGTTATATCGTCTTGTCTTTCTTCATCCTTGTCTCAGGAGTGCGCTGTGCTTTCCCCAAGATGAACTACCAACTGGCCCACTCTTCCACCCTTGCAAGCAGTATATGTTGGGCCCACAGCTGCTTGACGAATCGTTAAAAATATCTGTTATAACAGTAGCGTGGCTTTTTGGGCTTGTTGATACATAGTTCTAGTACAGTGTAGCGCAGCAAAAGACGAGGACACGAGAGACGAACACCACGAGCGCTACCTTCCAACAAATTTTATTATCCTGAAGCATCTCATTTATACGCCAGAAAACAGAAATTACTTGTGCCAACAGTATCAATTCCTTAGAAAAGCGAGCTCTTTATCTGAGAGGAGAATGGAAGGTGTGCTTACACACGCGCATCCTGACCTATTTATCTTTTCAGCTTCAATGATTTCGCGCGTTACCCTTTCCCTGCTTTTTCCTATTGCGACACTTGCAACATCAGAAACGGGCAAGGTGGATCGCTGGTTGATGACATTCCCGCATGCAAGTGAAAAACCTGTATGCCTTTCTTTGATAAAAGTGTGGTAACAAGAAAAAGTGTGGTAATAGGAAAAAGCAGGGAAAGGGTAACGCGCGAAGTCATTGAAGCTGAAAATATTGTCACGTTGTAGTGACGGCAGTCCAGCGGTCAGGAAGACACCAGAAATACTTGCAAACGAAGCTCTTTATTAGGGCTGACTTGCACCCGCAAAAGAACTGAATCACTCAGTGGCGGCGTAAGCAACAAGCGTGCTCGTCAATTGTCGAACTACGAATGCCCGCTGCTCGCGGCATCGTTCAATTTAAAGCCGGCAAGGAAACTTCAAGATAACAGGTCGAGATCATCTAGAGTAATCTAGAAACACGTAGATGCAGCTGTTCATGGCTGTGAACAATCGAGATTAGTCCGGTCGATTCTCGCGTCACGAACAAAAATGATAACACCCCTTTTCTGCGGCCTTGCGCGAACGAACGGACGCTACAATGATACGTGGCAATATAAATAGGTCAGGATGCACGTGTGTAAGCACACCTTCCATTCTCCTCTCAGATAAAGAGCTCGTTTTTTTAAGGAACTGATACTGTTGGCACGTGTGATTCCTGTTTTCTGGCGTATAAATGTGATGCTTCAGGAGAATAAAATTTGTTGGAAGTTAGCGCTCGTGGTGTTCGACTCTCGTCTCTTGTGTCCTCGTCTTTTGCTGGGCTACAGTGTACTGGAACTGTGATAACACTTTGTTGAAGATCTCTTTCCTTACTGTGCTCCTTGCATTCTTTTTCTGTGCGTGCAGGTTGTACGCCTTCCTGATGGTCCTGTTGATGGGGAGTCTGCTTCAGTTCTTCCTCACGTCGAGTCACCTGGAATTCGTGCTGTCGCTGGGAGGAGCGGTGCTCTTCTCGTTCTTCATCATCTTCGACACGCACATGCTGATGCACCGCGTGTCGCCCGAGGAGTACATCCTGGCCACCATCGAGCTGTACCTGGACATCATCAACCTCTTCCTGCACATCCTGCGCATCATCGGGGAGGCGAGGAGGAACTGACCGGAGACGACCTGCGGAGCGAGCATTTCAGTCCGAGAAGTTCTCGTCTTTGTTTTCAGAGAAGCGGCAAAGACGCAGCGCAGCAGATCAAGGCACTTGGGGTGTGCCCACCAGACTACTGGAAAAAGAGAGAAATAAAAAGAATACCGGTGCCTATACATTGGATGCTGTCTGTTTTATTTGAGCAGCTACCTTGCGTGTTGTAGCAGGAGAGAGAGAGAGAGAAAAGGACGGAAAGGCAGGGAGGTTAACCAGGCGATGCCCAGTTGGCTACCCTACACTTGGGGAGGGGAACAAAGGGGAAAAAAGGAAAAAGAGTGGAAAGGAAATGAGTTTTCTAAGTGTCCAGCGACCACTATGTCACAGAGACAGAGGGCGCGCACTGAAAACTTAGATTATAGGCGGGAATGCAACCCCGAGTCCCTTAAGAAAGTCAGGAGCGCTTTCAGGTATTAGCACTAACATATTAAGGCGAAAGCCTCTAATGCCTCGTACTGTCGTTAGCAGCCATGTCGGCAGATGTGTCCACGTTTCGGTTGCAGGCCTTACATGGGCATATGCCAATCATTGCTTAATCGATGGCATTCGAATGATATCGGAATGATAATTGCATAATAATTAATTACTAATTGAGTGATAATAGTTAAGCAATTCGCCTAATTTCTAGTCTGACCACATAAATAACACCGAGTAGGAAATTGGTCGAGTTGGGGAATTGAACCAGAGTCTCCGGAGTGCGAGACGAGCACGCTAACCACTCCGCCATGCCAGCTCGATGGTTCAGAATGAACAAAGGCAGTCTTCGTTCACTCCCATCTTCCTCCCTTCCCGTTTTGCGAGACTTTCTTTTCCTCAGAAACCAATTTACCGACGAGCAGGGCGTAGAGCTGAATGGGCAATGGCGTTCTGTGGACTCCCTGGCAGCGTTGTAAGACGCTGTCGCAGTCCACTCTTAGAGGCGAAGCTTAACATTTTAACCACACATCAGTGACACAAGCAGCAACACTGCGCTTAAGGCTTTCGCCTCACCGCACTTTAGGTCAGCAAACTGCCCCTCTGAATTTTTGACTTGCTCCATTTGACGAAATTCCGTCGGGAACCATTGTTGCTGAGGCCGAGAGATGGCCCCAAAAAGATGACAACAAACCACACAGACAAATCATTCCGCAGAAAGAACTTTGATGAAAGGAACTCGGCCATGCAGAAACTAATATTTTTTTATTTAGAGAAAATTGAGAATTTGCATTCACTGGTCTTTGATGGCATGCTGAGTTTTCACTGAACGGAAGTATATACAAATTTAGTATAATGACGTGGTCACCAAAGTACTCCTTGTTTACAAGTAGATTCCATGTAGCTGATAAGTTTGCAGGAATGAACAGTGATGTTGCTTGCTGTTTGCTCTTCAAATGCTTTTACTGTAAAGTTATTGTTCTATCATGCAGCTTATTTTGCATTTAAGTTTGGGACAAAAGCTGAGCATGAGTGTATGAGTGCTAGATATGACAATGAATAGTTTGCTTACCTTTGGCCATGTTCTGTTGTGTTTTGGGGTGTGAACAAATGCACTAGATTTTCTCTACACTGCAATTATTCTTATTTACGAGTAATGTGGTGTTTTGTCTTTCAGAAACGCATGATTGCTTTACTTGTTCCTACATTGTATAACTAAACTAGCTGCCATAAATTGAGCTCAACCACTATAACAGCGAGCATTCTGGTGAAATATGGGCGGACATGCAGTTCTATTGTGGTGTGCCTGCCTTGGAACAGTAGCTGTGGCATTCTGCTGAACACACAGTTCACTGAAGTAAATCCTGTCTAGGACGGCCAAATTTCAACAGGCAGAATGCTAAAATGCCTTCAGGACAAAGCCCTCTCCCATATCTCCCCAATTAACCCTGTCCTGTGCTAGCTGCAGCCGCCTTTTCTCTGTGAACTTCCTAACCTCATCCACCCACCTGACTTGACGCCCGCCGCTGCACTTGCCCTCTCTTGAAATTCAGTCTGCTGCTCTTAACGACCATCAGTTAATGCCTTTGCATTAGATGCTCATCTCTGTTTCTTCTTGATTTCAACTAGAGTGTCATTAACTTGTGTTTGTGCCCTGACCCTCTCTACTCTCTTTCTTGCTCTTGAAGGATACAGACTCAAAATTCAAATGCAAAGGAGTGATATGATTTTTTTCATTTGCATAAGGAGATGCCTTCTAGCAGTTTTCAATCTCGGGTGTTGGCTGGAACATAATTTGATGTCTTGAATGTTGTCCAAGGAGCCACTCTGCACTTCCACTCGCATCGAGTGATGCCAGGGTGCACCTGCTCTGGTTATTGTGACATCACTGTACCCAGTGCTTGTTCACAGGAACAACCAGTGCTTGCCGGTGACGCTGACATCATCAATAATGTGGTAGTCCAGGTTCGCCTGTCGACCGTGACGTCAAGGTGCACTTCAGCGATGAAAGCGCCACAATCTGTAGAGGAGGAAACACAATCTCATGTTCCCACATCGTCTTCCCCCTAGCAGCGGTACTGAGTTGTTCGTCGTTGTCGATAAGCCAATCTACACCTCGGCCTAGGTGGCTGATTCTTCAACCGACTATCCTTCCACCCCTGCCGACAAGAAAGCCCTCTGGCCACCCCAAAACCAAGAGCCACTGTCACCGGTGCTCTGTGGAAGCTATGTCACCACAGGTGGATGGTACCAGCCCGCTTCTCCACCGACCCTCATCATCTTCCCCTACCCCTGCCATCTAGGACCCGAAGAACTATCAATAATACCTTGACCTCCGCTTGAGGAGCGCATAATCCCCTGTGAACAACAAATAGCTCAGCTATCCGCAGCCTACTTGCAAGAAAAAGTAGAAATAATGCTCGAATTCATTCAACCCATAGCACCCGCTTGGACCTCACGAAGGCACTTGCTCTTATTTATTTATTTTCAGATACTGCTAGCCCCTTCGAAAGGGCTGTGGCAGGATCGGGGAGGCCAGAAAACAAACCCTTGAAAGCCCTCGCTGATCAGACCATACTCCCACACGCAGCCCACTCACATGACCTTTGAGCTTCTCGCCGTCCCAGTCCGGGACGGCGAGAAAATTTCCCATAATGCGTGATGCTTCGACATTTCGCATCCTTCAATGACTGTGCCGAATCATGAAAACCAAAAGAGCTACTACTGGGGCTAGTTGGAAATACATTCTTGAAGGTATTGGTGAGCGCTATCGAAATACGGAAAAGGGATGAACACACAGGGCAAAGCGCTAATTGTTCTGTGTGTTCGTCCCTTTTCCGTATTTTGATAGCGCTCACCAGTACCTTCAAGAATGAAAACCAACTGCATCACTCTTCATCAGTGGCTTAATTCTGCCCATCCACTCCCTTCTCCACGAGATTTGGGTTAGGAAACCCGACATCCGCTGTTGGAGACGGGGCCCTTGAGTTGACTGACTCGTTCAGCCCCGCAGGTCCCGGTTCCGAAGGACGCGGTGTCGAGCTCCGTTCTGGAGGAAAATGTACAGTAGGTTTATTTGTACATATTTACAGTCGAGATAGAAGTGCTTCGGCCACAAAACAACATCCCATTAAATGCGCCCCAGATCCCTGACTACGGAATAAAGTTCGGAGAACGATGTCCAGTCAGATGGGCAGTTGTGGTACCACCCACGGCAGGGGGCGGTGCTGATGCTCTCTTGCTAAAGCCCATAGCAGCTCAGTCGATGGAAAGGGGTAGAGACTGACTCATCAAACGCCGATGTGTCAATTTGACCACTGCGGCAAGTCTTCTGTCCGTTGCCTCCATGGGAAGGAAGTTTCCCGCAGTCCCCCAGCAGGTGAATGAACGTCCTCGCATTCCCCTGCCGGATGTCCGAAGCACGAGACCTCTGTCGAAGACACAGCCGTCTTTCAATTAACAGCAACAGCTTGACCTTTCGCAGCACAACTGTGTCCGGCGACCCGAGGGCAGACTTGGCCACTTTGACGCCGTCGCCGCTGCTGCCGCCGTCGCCAGTCCCCACCGCGTATTTGCTTCACGATGACTCACGTCTGGTAGTAATTCCTCCCAGGTCCGTGTTATCCGGTCTTACCACCGCTTCCTGAGTATCGCGTCCTTCGTTACCGCGTACACTCGAGGCTGCACTAATTGGGCCCGCGCGTTAATTGGACGGGACTTCCAATCACAAACTCTTTGGTCTTCAAACATATCTCTCGGAAACCATCTCATTCGCATTCACTTTACACCTCCCCGGAACATATATACTTTGTGCTGTTCTAATTTTTTACGAACGCTCTCGTTATAAATATTTCAGAACTCATTCCAGCTTCATTGCAAATCTTGCCTCTAAGTATCAGTCCTCAAGGGCAGAGATTTCCGTGTTCCGCATCAACTGTAGATATCAGTCGACCCTCTGCCTTGGAATGGTTCTGCAGTCATGCATCTCGCAGCATCATTTCACTGTACTAAATTCCGACACCGCAACGGGGGGGCGTATGTCGCTAGCGGTCTACTTCCCCAGCCCTCCCTCTTTCATGGTTCTGTAGGTCTCTTGGAGACCCACAGTCGAACAGGATTGCCTGGGAACCGTTGTATTCTATTTTTTCTGGACGTTTCCTCCTGAAGACGTAAATAAAATAGCAGCCTGACACACCGATCGCAATTCAAAACCTTAGCGAATGCATATCCAAATAGCTCCACTCATTCATATATGAGGAATGGGAATGCTCCGTCAAGCAGGAGCACCAAGCAGAGACCAAAGCGGCCTCGCCTAGCACCCCAACCCTTACCTCATTGAGTTGGGGTGCTGGGCGAGGCCGCTTGCGCTTACGCCACGGTATATTTCTTCCACCGTGGCTTACGCTTACCAACTTACGCAATGGCGCTTCTTCAAAAGGTTCTTATCGCTCGTAAGGCGGGTCGGCTGCGCGATCTTGGGCACCTGCTGGCAACGCTAGCGTCGTGAAACCATGTGAAGAGGTGAACGTACAGTGTGCTCGAGGGTGGCCTCAGTGTGACCACATGCTATCATTTTACATGCTGTCATGCGCTACATGTCATGCGGTGAAGCCGACCTAACCAGCTAAAGCATAGCGGCGGCCCTCACCTTCGCTGAATTCATTGCAGAAGGTGTTACGGAAGGCAGCTGTTTCTTACTTTAGTGAGATTATTCTATTCACAGTGCACTGGTAGCAGTACTAGACATCTGATGGTAAGAAGTGGCAAGTTCCAAAGCAACGTTCACTGCGGCTACGTTGCGAAGCAGGTGAGGCCTAGCAACGTGTAGCGAGTACTCCGGCGTGCCACATCGCTGCAAAAAGCGCCACACTGGCATGGGTGTAATATATTCTTGCCTCTGGGTTACACATAAGCGTATTTATTGCCATTTTTATATATCGGACTATTCCACGGTACTTTTAATCCGGTTTCGATTGTTTTCAATTCAATTCAATTCTTTTTATTATCATTTCTTCAGCACAGTACATAACATCACTGTCTGGATCCTTAGCCAAAGGCTAGTTATGGATCCATGCAATAAAAGCAAAGATATTAGTGAGGACACGGCGCCCTATATTAAAAATCTGCATGGCACTTCCCCGCTTACCATCGATACCTACCAGTACCTGCCATCGATAAGTACATAATTACACAGGGCTCATAACACGAACCGTCTTTGCCAAAGGTAACCGGGCAGCAGTGGTTTGTTTCCTATAGCCGCGTAGCAAAGCACTTATCTGCGCAAAGTAAGGTGAACCCCCTCACGTTTTGATACCTATCTGTCTTTACGGGCGCCATAAAGGCTGCTTAATTTATACGGTTGAGAATCGACAACCTGTTGCTCGGTTACTTTTGGAAAAGGGGGCACCTCACCCCCCCCCCCCCATCCATGCCCTCTACCAACACCCCCTTTGTTGCCTCTGCATACCCCTCCTACTCAGTAAAAAGAGTGCAGACCTGTCACTGGTAAGCCTGGACTGGACTCTACCACGAAACTAAAAAAGGACATCCCATGGAGAGGATGCAATCGCCTATGTCCTCCTCCTGAACCTTCCCGAAACCTAACAGCTACTTTCTTTCGTGAGCGCACGCTGGTCGAAGGATCCTTCCCTTAGGAGTGGCGATCCTCCACCATTTTCAGAGTCCCAAAATATGTAAGTTCCCAACACTCCAATACTTTTGGCCTAACTCCCTTACCTCCTGTGTGGGTAAGAAGATGGAACGGGGGATGCTGAACAGTTTTCAGAATTATCTAGAGGCCATGTCGTTCATCCAACATAACCGAATTAGTTCCATCCCTATGTATCTACACATGACCTCCTTCTGCTCCTACAGCGTCTTTCCGTCCTCTTCCCAAGTCCATACTCTGGTCTCAGTACAAGTGGGAAACGCATTTGACCATGTTCCACTTGATACTTATATTTGCTCAAGAAAGTGAGTGCAGGTAGGTGGCGTAGCCATAAATTTTGTTCGGGGGGGGGGGGGCTCATGTTGCACCGCGCCTCCTCGTAGAATTTGTGGAGGGATCAAACGCAAGAATAATAACTGCAATGCCATATTTACAATACCATTGTGTATTAGATAACGCTACGCACTGCCTAGACAGGTGAAATATGTATTTTTTAAATAAAAGAATGCATTCGTATGTCTTAGAAAACCGTGGCAGACATAACTGATACCAATGCTTCCATGCTTTTGCGTATTTAATAAGTAAAGAAAATATCACACGAAGTCTCCAACTACATCAGTCCGAAACCAGCAAAGCAGTGCATGCCACTGATATGAAAACTTAAAGGCCTGAAATTAGCGAATATAGAGGACAAATATTTTAATAAATCTTTGTCGTTTAAGAACCTTTACATTTTTGTACATATGCAACGGCCAGGAAAAAATCTCAAAGACGCTGTCCTTCGTTCGAGTGTACTGCACAGCAGCAGCTGTCACCGGTCATGTATTGCGATTAATTGCACCAAAATTTAAGTCACAACAACGAGCACATGTATAAACGAGTAATTCTGCAAAATATGCATGCATAAAATATGCATAAAATGGAGTATTAGAAATGCGAAGATACAACTTGATAGAGGAAAAAAAGCGTCAATGGAAACAGTCACTGTATACACAAAACCTCGCAACAAGATATTTAAATAGACGTATGTCTCCATTAAATCTACATATCTAAGCTAAAGTCATTCTGTATAATGCGTGAAACAAGGCAAATAAACATCTTGTACAATCACAGATAGTAAATTTTACACAGGGAAAAACAGACGATCTATGCAAGAACAAAACTATGATAGCTGAAGTCGCGATATGTACTTGGGCCATGCTGCGGTCGCGACTGCACCAAATGGTTAGAATAATAGATGAACGATGCAGAAATCAATATGAAAGTATGTATTTTTTAATTGCCTGCACGGCGACAGTTACTCTGCACCCATATTTACAGAAGGGTATTCCTTTGGTTCAAAGAAAAAGTAAAAGCAATTAGCTAAAAAGGAAGGAGAATGACAAACGAAATCCACGGATGATGCCACAAGTTGAAATCACCAATATCCCAGTGTGTATGTTGGGAAACGCCGCGTGGAGAGGGCTTTCAATAAGCAAGGTCACTCAAGATCGGTTATTGATGTCCTCAAAATTTTCGTATTCGCATGGTAATTTTGATCATGGTGCTGACTGATGCTTGCGTTACGTGACTTCAGGTGCATGTGCATTGCCACGAAATCTAACCCGATTTAGCAATGTTCGCGCCAAAATGTCTTTTCTAGTCTGAAAAAGGCATTGTAGGTGACAAAATCCCGAACGACTTCCGGCACCGGTGGTTGTTTTCGTCAGCGGTGCGTGACAGTTCGATAAAATTTCGGGGGGGGGGGGAGGGCTGAAGCCCCATAAGCCTCCCCCCCTCTGGCTACGCCCCTGGTGCAGGAATAAGCTCACACATACCTACGTAACTTCGTCAAAGGTCGCATTGCGTGTGTCCGAGTGGCGCGGCCGAATTTCTCCCCCAACCTTCTCACCCGTGTCAAGGGGTTGTTCTTTATGCCACCCTTCTCAACCAAGGTATGGTCCCACACTCCAGCCTACTCCAAAGTATTCCTCACCTATCTCACATCTTTTATACTGACGGCCTCACTCTCCATTACACTGATGGCTCCAGCGCCGAATAAGGCACAGCTGCTCCTCTTATCCCGTTGCCGTTCATGAAAGACCAGTCAGTCACCACACTACCCTTCATTTAGCCCACCATCACATCCCTAGTTTCCTTATATAATGTCTCAGGCATTCATATTCGGGAACGACTGTTAATCCGGCCATCAACACGTGTAGTTCCGTCATAGACCCGGTCCAGCGTGTTGCTGATGCCAACCCGGATTGCAAGAAAAACAAACCAGTCGATTAGTACACGCACTTACTACCAAGATAGTGAACTTCGAAGCTCCGGCGATTCGCGAATTGCCTCTTCTGCGTGGAAAAGCTAGACGCCGCACTTGCTACTTCTGACGATTATCATCGCCGAGGCCCGATATTGTGACCTATTTTGCACTTGCAAACGTTGACCAAGAGGCTGGACGTGCACTTTTTGATCACTTCTTGGTGTGAAGGTAGAGTTCTGAACGATTGCAAGTCCAGTCGTATAGTTCCGTCGCTGAAACGTGACAAATCACTCCTTGACCTCACATCATACCGTCCCACTGCACAGGCAAGCTACGTCGGAGAAGCCGTGGAAAGGATGGGCGCTGTCAGATATATCCTCAGCAGCGGCTTGAGTGCGTCCGCACTTTCCGCAGCGTCAAAGCCGCAGCGGCGCGGTGGCCGTTCACTTCGCCACGCTTAGCGGGCACGCTCCGTTTGCTCGAAACGCCGTTGAGAGCGCTGCAATTTGGTAGTGCACGAGCGTAGTCACGTGGTATTTTTTTTTTTCATATTTCGCGGGCTTTCTTTAGATATATGCCGGAAAAAAGGACCCCGTATCAGATACCACGCTACAATAAACTGTATCGGTTGTTGGTAAACCTGCTCTGCAACCTAACGTAACGGTCTTGGCACTAAATTGAATATTTGAAAATTTGCATAAATCTTAGTTAATTAACTATTTAAGCGCAATTAAAAAAATATTCTGAGGAGCGCCACATGATGGCAAACAATGTATCGTTGGTTTCAGCGGACTGCAGTTTACCGGTTTTTTTAAATCCTTGGTTCAAGTTACGTGAAACACCCTGTATGTATATATTTAAGAGAAGCCAACAGGCACAGAAACCAAGGAACACAGGGGATTTTATTTATATTTATTTATTTTGTGGTGTTGATCAGTGGAGAATATTACTGAATATGTTATCGCTTAAAGATAATTGATTAGAAAAGCAGAAGAAAAAACAACCACATGCCGCCCGTGGGAACCGAATTTGTATTACCTGTCCATGCCCCTTTCTTCCTCTTGATTCTTGCCATAGCGCACTGCATTGTCCTGAATTTCAGATGAACCCTCCTCGTTAGCCTCCACGCTTTTTTTTCCCTCGATGAGTACCGGTAAGGTACAGCTGTACTTTCCCTTCGAGTGAATTTTTTTTTCAGGTTCGTTACCTAGCGAAATGCAGCTTCGCTGTATGTATTACTGACTTCATGTCTGATATCTTAGTTGCCAGCTTTGAAAATGCACTTAGAAAATTAGAGCCTGGTTAAGCTTCAGGTCCTGACGCCATTTCAAACATAGTCCTCAAGGCTTGGCTTGCACGAAAATTACTTACGAGCATCTAGGATGCAGCGACGGCGTAGAGGAATACAGCATCAGCCTTACGTGCAATAGGATGGTGGTTCGAATCCCGGCCGCGTGGTAATTCTCCACAGAATTAAAAAAAATTCGAATGCCGATGGAATTGAATAACCAGGGATGTGGTGCCGCCTGACCATGCAGAGCAGACAATGCACCCTCCCACCACAACAGAATTTGGCGACCCTGAAGTGTATTTATCTACCACCTCTTATATCATCATCAGCAGCAGCAGCAATAGCAGCCGGACTATGCCCCCTGCAGGGCAAAGACCTCTCCGATATCTCTCCAATTAACCCTGTCCTGTTCCAGAGGCGGCCACATTATCCCCGCAAACTTCTTAGCCTCATCCGTCCAGAGAGAGAGAGAAAACTTTATTTACAAAGGAATTCGGGGCACGCCCCAGGGTCCCCGCACGACCCCACTGCACTCAAGTGCACCTAACTCACCAAAATTGTAGCCGAGACTCGGATCCCGCGCACCGATCTCTCGTTTGGGCTCCAGGTCACTAAGGCGTCCACGGAAATGAGGCAGCCGACGCCGCCGCCCGCGCGCTCTCTCTCTGGGCATTTCCCACTGGACCCGACGCCGACCAGGACACTGATTTCAATCCGATTTATACTTTTCAAGAAATATGCGAGTATTACATCCACGCACCAAACTCTTCCCACCCCGTGCAAAGGGCTGGGGAAGGTCAACGAGCGGGTACTCCTGCGCCTGCTCACCAACACGATGTTGTGCCCGGCAACTCTGCAACATTTCGATCCTCAATTCGACGGGCGGCGCTCACACTGTGGGGAGGTGTCTGACACTTACCACATGTTGTGGGCCTGTTAGCAGAACCCATCACTACCCCCTATCCCAAACCCCACCCGAGAGGACTGGGAGGCGACCCTGTCCGGTTGCTGCACCCTCGAGGCCCAAAGGGCCTTAAAGGGTCAGTCTACTGAATTTTAGCGACCATATTTTCTTTGCGGCAACCGATAGCTCTTTACTCAAATTACCGTTTAGCCAGCTGTGGTGCCAAGGAGTGCGGTAGAACATTTTAAAATAGAATTTATTAATGTGGAAACACATCTGTATGAGATGGTAGTCTCATCTGGCAACCATGTGGATTTCCGCCGCGCGGCGACAAACATGGCGGCGCCCGTCGAAGCCGGACCTCTCGCTTCGGACTGAATTCGCGTTGTTGCTGCCTTTTTCAGTGCGTTCACTGGCCATAAATGGGGCGCATGTCTTTCGCTTCGTCTCATCTTGCCTATAAGAAACATATGAGAGATAAATTTGCTTTATTTTAATAATTAGAGTGACGATTCTGCCGCTCCTAGGCTTAAGTGCAGAGTCGGTTTGTTTACAGCGATGGTTCCCGTCCTGACGACCAGATGGCGCCACTATAGGCTGAGTTTATTTTTGCGTCTCTGCTAGCATACGCTTAACTAAAAGTGGGAATGTGCCTGCGTTTTGCGTACGTGTAACTATAAATATTCATGTGATTTACAGAAAAAGCGAGCGGTACGCCTTCTACAGTTTACTAGAACAAAACGTGCGTTTTTCTGACATTGGGGCATACAAATGGTACGTAGTATATTCACTTATGCTTCTACAAAAGAAGACTACCACTTTCTTGAACAAAATGAACGTTTGGGGTCGCCACCATGCTTTTTTACGCGACTTTTAACGCCGAAATAAAATATAAATTCCTGCCTAAACCGGGCGCAGACCCCTCGTTATTGATGTTATAGGGTGCCAACTACCAGAATATGCCATTATTTATACACTCATATCGGTGAGTAGACTGACCCTTTAACGCAGCGCGCCCGGGCTGCGGCAAACGCCAATGGGGTACCTGTCTAGGCATCCCACCTAGTGGTTGTAAGGGCGTGACCCTTCAGGTCACGACCCCCCACACCTCTCCCTATATGATTTAATAAATGTTTTCACCACCACCACCCCCTGCCGCCTCCTGCTACACTTGCCTTCTCTTTCTTGCCTTTCGCATTACATGCCCTGCCCAAGCCCATTTCTTCGTCTTGATTTCGACGATAATGACATTAAGCCGCGTTTGTTTCTCGCCCACTCTGCCCGCTTCCGGTCTCTTAAGGTTACACCTATCATTTAACTCCTACATGCAACACACCAGATAACCCCCGCCCTCTGTACGCTGGCGGACAGACTTGTGACGCAGCGGAGGGTGTTAAGAATCTCTGCTTCTGGACAGGAATTCATTGCAGACTAAGCATGGCTTCGCTTTCACTTTTATTTCTGCTAAGCATGAAATGCTTTTAGCTCCCGTTGTCGGCAGTGCGGTGACGTCACGCCGAGACCGAGAGCCAACATCCGGGCACTGAATTCCACTCATCTGGGCACTGAAACGAGAACATCCGGGCACCGTACGAGTTCTAGCGAGACTCATACGTGATCTGTTAGCGGCTTTGAGAGAGGGCCGCCTTGGGGCTGAAAAACTGCTTCCGCGCCGTCCCCAAGGATGGCGCTGCGGTCCCACTCTCACGCATGTGAGAGTGGGACTTCACCGATGGGGCTTCACGCCACGAACCAGTCTTTGGCATTTGAAGCGGAGACGCTACCACTTTGCCACGAAGGCTCAATCTGGTCTGTTAACTCTCCTCTATCTGCACGTGGCAGCGGTGGTGGCTTGGCTCGAGCCAGTAGGCAGGCCCGTGCAATTTCCTTTTCATCCT
Source organism: Amblyomma mixtum (assembly GCF_055824585.1). Taxonomy (NCBI): domain Eukaryota; kingdom Metazoa; phylum Arthropoda; class Arachnida; order Ixodida; family Ixodidae; genus Amblyomma; species Amblyomma mixtum. Next base: position 101,022,746 of record NC_143018.1, on the reverse strand, counting down.
TCTCTCAGTCACAACAACACAACAGCTTCAAGCCGCAGCAGAAGACTGCTCGCCCCTGCCGACAACGCCATGATTATACGGCCGCTCCCGAAAGCGACAAGGCCGCCACGGTTCGCGGCTGCCTACCTAAGCCCGCTCTATTGCAGGCGATCGCTTCGACGCAACAAGAAGAGTGTGGTGTGGTGTGTTGAACACTAGACCCATTTCAAGATTTTGACTAGTACCATCTACAACAAATGTGTTATGCTCGTAAACATTTCATGCTTACTCTACTCTCGGTTACGGGAGAGGCAGAGATTTTTTTTCTCCCTTCTTGCGGGTTTGTAGGCGTGCCAAAACGGAAGGCGCTGCGGAAAGCGTTGCGCCGACGACGCGACGCCCCGGCTACACCCAGCTTTCGCCCGTCAGTCAGAAAGACGCACCAATGAAATGCCTTTAGCGAAAATGTCCCGTATGACATCAAACGAGCCAGAATAGAGGACGAGGATGTTTGCTTGTAGAAGGGAAGAACGAGCGGGCTTTGATTTGAATTTTTACAGCTTTTTGGGGCGTGCATGGCTCTAGTATATTGCAGAGGTTATCTTCGATGCCTCGTCTATGCAATGGGCTTTTTTTTTTAAATGTCCTGACCCTGGGCAGGTGCCGTTTAAGCGCGGTGTTGCTGCTTGTGTCACTGATGTGTGGTTAAGATGTTAGGCTTCGCTCTAAGAGTGGAACGCGACAGCGTCTTGCAACGCTGCCAGGGAGTCCATAGAACGCCATCGCCCGTTCGGCTGTACGCCTTGCTCACCTGTAAATTGTTTTTTTTTTGGAAAGGAAGTGCATCCGCTTCGCATATCTAGGTGTACACCTGAACACCGCCATAACGGGAAGGGAGGAAGATGGGAGGGAACGTAGACACGTATTCACTAGACGCGCCTTTGTTCTCCCAAACCACCGAGATCGCATGGCGGAGCGGTTAGCGTTTTCGTCTCGCACTCCGGAGCACCTGGTTCGATTCCCCATCTCGACCAATTTCCTGCTCAGTTTTATCTATTTTCCTTGGAACACCACTATCGTCAAAGAGGAAACCTACGTCAGACCTAACGCTGTAATGTAGCCAGTAACAACGAGCGTGAACTTTCCATCATTATATTTCTAAGGCACAAAGCTGGACCAAGAAATCTGGCAAATCTAGGCTTGTAATTTGAAAATCTCTGAAGCAAACCTCTTCACGAAACATTGTCACTCTGCGCTCATACTCAGGTGTCAAGTTATTAGATCAAAGAGAGTAAAGAGGAAAGCACAGATGTTTTCGGTAGTTCTAGAAGTGTCCAGCGAAGGCTACAGTAATATTGGTTATGAGAAAATGAAAGCCGCGGGGCCGCAGTAACTACATCACTTTGTGGACATCTCAGTAGCGCCATGTGGGGAATGAGGACGGTAGGAGTGGAAGAAGGTAGAGCCTCGCGCCAACTCTACACCCGCCCACTCCTCCCTATATAACAAACAAGCAACACACTATCACAGACTACAGACACACACTCTCCCCTTACCCTAGCCCACTAGAATTCCTCCTTCCCCAATCCTGCCTGCACCTCATGCCCAGAACCCTTCGCTTCTTCCCTCCACATCCTTTCCCTCTGCCCGGCGGACCCTCCCCGCGGGACCTAGAGAACCTCAAGACCTGGGAGGACTGGGAGACCCCGCTGCGCTCGGAGGACCCGGCCGTGCAGACCATCGCCACCGGCCGGGCTGCCAGTGTTATGGACCTTAGGAACATAAGCACTTGAGTGCAGTGGGGTCGGGCCAAGGTCGGGCGGGGACCGTGGGGCGTGCCCCGAATTCCTAATAATAAATTTTAAGGCGGAAGCCTTTAATGCCTCATCGTTGTAAGCAGAAGTTGTCGGCAGAAATGTCACGCTTTTCAATTGGTCGAAACGGTCGTGACGTCACAGTGCGCGAATTTTAAAAGCGGCCAATTGTACTCTGGCTAGCGACCATGCAACCAATTAAAGAGATCGTATAGTGATGCTCCAAGTTAGTGGGACTTACTTAACCAATTAGCCTAACTAACATTTCTAGTGAGACCAGATAAATAAATAAAACCGAGTAGGAAATTGGCCGAGCTCGGGAATCGAACCCCGGTCTCCGGAGTGCGAGACGAGCACGCTACCACTCCGCCATGCCAGCTGGATGGCTTGGAATGAACAAAGGCGCGTCTAGTGAATACGGTGTCTTCGTTCACTCCCATCTTCCTCCCTTCCCGTTACGGCGAGGTTTAGGTGACCACCGAGATATGACACACAGATACATTTCCTTTCCTCAAAAATCAATTTACCGACGAGCAAGGCGTAGAACCTTTCCTCAAAAAGCGTTGCATTCAAAGAGTAACGCATTGCGCCGAGCGGATGGTGGCGTTCCGTGGACTGCCTGGCAGTGCTACAACAGGCTGTCGCGTTCCACTTCTAAAGGCGAAGCTTAAGCGTCATTAATTGGCAGTTAATTAATGCACCAACAGAATGTGAAGTGAACAATCGCGTAGCAGAATGCAGCACTCAGGCTTTCGCCTTTCACCCCTTTAGCCGCTAAAGTTCCTCGTAATTTTTTTCTCTCTCGCTGCACCATAGTCTAAAAAAAGGTTTGGTTTGATTTATGGGGTTTAACGTCCCAAAGCGACTAAGGCTATGAGAGACGCCGTAGTGAAGGGCTCCGGAAATTTCGACCTCAAAATTCTAAAAAAAGAAAATTCGACAGCATCCGGAAATTCGCCCCCTCCCCCCTTCCAAATATTCCAAATGGAGCCTCAAAATTTTGGATTCAGTCCCGCCCCAGAAAATGGGTTAAGAGGCTTAGTGGGGATAAGTAGATTAAGGTTAATTGGTGGATTGAGGTGGAAGAGTCAATTGGGCTAGTATAATATTAAATGATAATCCAATGGAAGTAATTCCAGCATCACAGTCCTCAGATTTAAAGCATTAGCTCTGCCAGTCGCATTTCGAGGCTCCGAGTTTGCTGATTCCACGGATAAAATCTTAGATTCGGGCGTCCATAGCAAAAAAAAAAATGGTTTTCAGGAAAGGAAATGACGCAGGTACTGACCCTCATATATTGGTGGATATCCGAGCCGCGCGTAAGGGAAGGAATAAAGGAGGGACTGAGAGAAGAATAGAAGAAAGAGGTGCCGTAGTAAAGGTTTCCGAATAAATTCGACCACCTAGTCATCTTTAACGTGCACTGATATCGCAAAGCACGCGGTCGCTTTTCAGGCTTCGCCTTGATCGAAACGCTGCAGCCGCGGTCGAGTTCAAACCTGGGTACTCCAGCTCAGTAGACGAGCGCCTTAATCACTGAGCCACCGCGGCGGCCATAGCAATGAAATTGCAACCAAGTGATTGCCACGGAAACGAGGTGGTTGCATAGAAGAAGAAAATAGTAACAAAAAGAGAAGGTTGTTTGAGCCAACAGATAGATAAATACGACACTTTTCATACATGACATCCGCTTGAGGAATGAACATATTTAACATAGACAGAAATGGCTATTCTAGCCTAACGTGGGCACCCCGACCGCGTCCACCCTTATACAACAACAACTGTACCGTATAAACATGCTACAAGGTAACATAAACCTCGATGGAGGCGAAATTCTAGAGGCCCGTGTACTGTGCGATGTCAGTGCACGTTAAAGAACCCCAGGTGGTTGAAATTTCCGGAGCCCTTCACTACGGCGTCCCTCGTAGCCTGGGTCGCTTTGGGACGGTAAACCTCAATAAACCAACCAACTAATCTGTAAGAAAAAGGGAGGGACATATTTCCACTCCATTCCCCCCTCCCTACAACAGACCCTCGGCAGAAACACCACACTCATTACAGACAAAAGGACACTAGCTAATACAACAGAGCTGGCATCGCTAGCCTGCCCTCACTCGCGACAAAGAACCTGGTATGCCAGCGAAGCAGGAACCGCGCCTCCCCATCGGTTTCTAGACGGTTGGAGAGATAAGTGCACAGGAGGAGGCGGAGACTCTGCAGCGCTGGATACAATGCGTGCGCTGGCTGCCTGCGGGCTTCAGCAAGGCAACGTAGGCGCAACAAAGCAAAATACACACACGCAACAACTAGGCGCCCAAACAAGCCGCGCTGACGCCGAACCCGTGGGGCAGCGCGGACAGAGAAACATGCACCAGAGGAGGCGCCACATGAGCCGGGCGACATGCACACAAAGGGAAGTTTATTGGACAGGGCAAAGAAACAAAACTTTGCATACACACTCATGACTGAGGGCACACCAAATGCATACAGAGCGGGTGGCCAACCAGGAACACCTGATGCCCGAGCACCACAACTTGTAAGTAAACAATGCCGATCCGGTATAGAGATATACCAGGTGTCCCAGCTAAATGTAACCAAGCTTTTAAAAAACACGGGGTGTCCTAGACGTCTGAAACCAAATGAGGGTTGTTTAGAGTCGCGTGACCTAGTCTGCAGTATTTTTCTCGTTCTTCAAGGTTGACGAATTAGTCAAGCTTAATTAACTAACTTTTTAATTATTGACTTGAGGAACAAAGTGTCAATGGAAAAGTTGTAGATCGCTTTGAGAAACAGCATACTGAGACATTTGCAGCAAAGTAATATTCACGTAGTTTTTTTCACCGGCCTTTAACCATAACCCGCACAATAAGAAAAAGCTTCCATATGACAATTGTGCCACTTCAACGTGAATAAAATCCGTTTTTTCTGAAGTGCTCTCTTCGATGAGACTTTGGGTGCACATTGGGGCAGAGAAGTGAGCGAGCCGCTGGTCACGTGATAACTTTCTTTTAAGGCCAATAAATGAAGCTACGTAAATCATAACTTGACGGAAACAGCACTACTAGCGGTTTTTCGAGGTGATCTAAAACTTTTTCATTGCCACTTTCTTCCTGAAGTCAATAATTAAAAAGTTAGCTAATTAAACTTAACTAATCAATTAACTTTGAAGAGCGAAAAAAATACTCAAGACTAGGCCACGCGACTATGAAGAACCCTCAGTTGGTTTCACTGGACTAGGACACTTTGTCTTTTTTAAAAGTTTGCTTACATTTAGCTGGGACACCCGGTATATCCCTGTCTGGCGCCATCAAAGTCGGGCCACTAAGTCCTGACATTCGTGTAAAATTTCGGAGCCTGCCATTTCGCCGAATGTTCCGCATGGCTTCATTCTATTCAGCGCTTCATGCAGCATAAACTATGTGACGACCCCACATAATGCGCAGGTCCACACGGGACGGAGAGGCAAGAAGACACCGTATGGCTCAGTTTAAACAAAATGATGTAATCAATAATTATACATTGTACATCAGAGGCTGGGGTGTCCGAGCTTACGTGGCGACGCCGTCATGGGGGCGATGGAGGGGCTCCGGAGTTGCGATCCGTCGGTTGCTGGCAGAAGCTGCGCGCCGTCCGGCTTCGGCGCTGAAGGACCCTTTTTGTGTACGATGTCGTCCTGAGCGTGCTTTTCGTCCGCACTGCCCAGCTATATCTGCTCCGCCGGCCACGCCCGATCTCCTGTCTTCCAGGCTGGATTGTTTCCTTCTTCCTCCTTTCCACGGCGGCGCCTGCGGCACCCCGACCTCCCTCGTTGGGATGTCGTTTGTCTCCCGCCGGCAGCTTTCTTCTCTTGTCGGGTTGTCAGCCTCCCCTGCCCACCTCCCTCGTTGGGATGTCGTTTGTCTCCCGTCGGCAGCTTCCTTCTCTTGTCGGGTTGTCAGCCTCTCCTGTGTCCTTGTACGGCCAGGCAGCCTAATTGGGCTGGCTTTCCCTCCCGCCGGCGTCTTTGTACCATTGTACCCCTTCAGTGGCTTTGCCGCCGCTGGGGGCTCCGTCAACGCGGCGCCGTCGAACGCAGACCGTTTAAGGGGAGACAAGGGAGTAGGACGGAACGAGCTGCGTCCTTTGCCGGGGTGCCTCCGGGGTTCAGCACAGGGAAGATTCCGCCGAAGATATGGGCCCTCGTAGCTCACGCTCGGAACGTCACAACTATTAGTTAAGACTAGCTCGAGGCAGGGAGTCGAACCGGCGACCTATGTACCCCGAATTGCATGTGTTTAAGAATCTTCTCATGAACATTGCGGCTCAAGCGCTTGTCGCAGTCTGTTCGAGATGGTGGCATACGTTTCGCGTTTCGTTACCGCCGGGGTGGCTTAGTGGTTAAGGGTCTCGTCTAGTGAGCCGGAGTACTCGGGATTGAACCCGACTACAGCGGCCGCGTTTCGATGGAGGGGGAACGCAAAAGGCGCCCGTGTGCTGTGCGATGTCAGTGCACGTTCAGGATCCCCAGGTGGTCGAAATTATTCTTGGTTCCTGCACTACGGCACCTCTTTCTTTCGCCCGTTCCTGCGTTTCGCAGCGTCGCCGTTGTCCCCTGTAACCAACTCCGCAGCCGGGGTGGTGGTGGTGAAAACATTTATTAAAAGGGACAGGAGGATGTTTGGATCAGCCCTTAAGGGACTGATCCTTACAAACACTAGGTGGAGGTCCCTAGTATGGGACCCCAGTGGCGGTGGCCGCCGCCCGGGCGCGACCGACTAAGGCTTGTTGGGCCTGTAAGTCGTGGCAGCCGAGCAGGGTCGCCTCCCAGTCCTCCCGGGTTGGGTTGGGGATGGGGGGAATAGCCGGGTTGGAGGGGCAGGCCCACACCATATGATAGGTGTCAGAAGACACCGCACTACAGTGCGGGCAGTTGCCGCTGAAGGAGGGGTCGAAATGTTTTAGGGCTGCCGGGCACAGCAATGTATTGGTGAAGAGGCGGAGAAGGAGCCGCTCATCCGCCTTCTTCAGGCCTTTACATGTGCTAGGGTAAAGGCGGTGACAATTTTGATAATATGTTGTAATTTCTTTGAAAGTATAGATTGGATTAGGATCGGGTTACTGATCGGGTGGGGAGGAGAAAACAGCCCGGTGAGAGAGCGCGCGGGCGGCTGCGTCTGCTGCCTCGTTTCCTGCCAACCCCCGATGAGCAGGGGCCTATACAGGGTGTTTCATCTAAGACTTTCTGCAATTTTAAAAATAAGCTATTTGAATTAGATGCGCGCTTTTTCTGGCATAGCATTGTCAGTGGTGTAGTACATCATAATGCCGCTAAGACGTGCTAACTAGTAGGCTGGTTAACCAAATTTCAATAGTTAACTTTTAAACTATTACCGTTGGGCTCCTTAATTAATGTAGTCCACCGTAAGTAATACCCACATCAGTTTTTAGAATTTCGAAAACGCGGTTACCCTTGGCGCTGTGGCCCAACAAATTTCGCCTACATCGCGCCAAAATACATGCGGTTTGAGAAGCTTGCAGGCAAAGCAACCTCTCCAGTGAACCTAACTCGTCGAGATAGACAAAATTTGTTGGGCCACAGCGCCGAGGATAATCGCGTTCTCGAAATTCTAAAAACGGATATGGACATTACATACGGTGGGCTACATGCCTCTCAATAATTAAGGAGCCCAACGGTAATAGTTTAAAAGTTAACTATTAAATATTGGTTAACCAGCCTGCTAGTTAGCACGTCTTAGCTGCATTATGATGTACTGCACCACTGACAATGCTATGCCAGAAAAAGCGCGCATCTAATTCAAATAGCTTATTTTTAAAAATTGCAGAAAGTCTTAGGTGAAACACCCTGTATAAGGTAACGGTGTGCGGGGTCCGTACGGGGCAGCAGGCTGCTCTAGCTGCGCGCGCTCCTGGGACACTTCTCCCGCACGCCCGAGCCAAAACGCATACCCCCCCCCCCCCCCCCTCCCTCACTCCTCCCCCGTGGCGGCGACCGCGCTATAGCGCGCTATGAACGCACAGAGGATCACCATTGTTCTGTCACGGGTGCGCGCACTGCCGCACGGCCACAGGAGCGCCTCGAGACTGTCCGGGATGATTCCCAGCGCCCTGTAGGCCGCGAGCATCTCGCAACGCGGCACAGCGAAGGAGCATGCTCCAATGTCTCCACTGCGCCGCAGTCAGCGCACGTGTCGCTCGGGGGTGGTGGCCGCTGCGGCGAGCGAGCAGTTTGCGCTCACCACGGAGCCGTCAGTGAACACAAGCAGATGGTCGCGCAGTTGCTCGTAGAGCGAGAGAGCGAAACCGAAACCGAAATCCGGCTAAGAGCTACCGCTGCCTTGTCACGTGAGGGCCTATTTCCCATGATGCTTTCCATTATATTTTTTATGACTAGGCTTCAAGATTGTGACGTCGTGCTCCCTCCTAGTTTTTTCTTCCTCCATGCTTTAAGCAAAGACGCGGCGAAGGCTAAGCACCGGCGGAAGCAGCGGCGACTGCGGCGGCGTCCAGTGGCCGAGTCTACCAGGGGTCGCCGAACGCCGGAGCGGTGCTCACAAGATCAAGCTGTTGCTGGTAATCGAAAGACGGCTGTGTCCGTCGACAGAGGCCTCGTGCTTCGGACATCCGGCGCGGCAATACGAGGACGGTCGTTCACCTGCAAGCAGAGGACTTGCCGCAGGGATCAAGGCGACGCATCAGTGTTTGTTGATCTACCCCTTCCCATCCCCCGAGCTAAAATAGAGCGAGAGATCCCGGCACCGCATCTGCCGTGGGTGGTTCCACCAGCGTCATCAACTGCCCATCCGATTGGACAGCTTTCTTCGGACTAAATTCCCCAGTCAGGGATCTGGGGAATGCGAACCGTATTTAACGGGATGTTTTTTTTTTTGTGATCAGAGCCCTCCCGTCACTCCCGTTCCGACTGTAAACATGTGAATAAACCTTCCGTACAGTTTCTTCCTCAATGTAGTTCGCCATCGTCTTTCCGAGCCGGAACCTGTGCTCCTGAACGACACCCCCCCCCCCCCCCCCCCCCCCCCCAACTCCAGGGCTCCTCCGTCCGCAACAGCATCTCACTTTTCATGTTCCCATTTCAGTTGTTGATGATAGCATATCCTGCGAAGCCTCAGGCCATAAGGGGGCATTTAGCTTGGTGAGACTCGGAAGTAGAAACAAACGTATTGTTGATTGCGTTGGTGCGCCCTTATGGGCTGCACGACGGTGCATCCTCAGTGAACAAATGGCGAAGGAGACCGGGCGTTGGGTGGTCTTCGCCACCCTTACGCGATAGACAAACGTAATGCAGGGTGCTTGAAGGAATACTTATTGCGTGCACAACAATAATGCTTCCTCGTGAGGTTAGGTGATTCACTGGCCGTTAGCAACGAAGGAACATGACGGAAGCGTTCGCTTGGATACTGCTGTGAGCGAAGCGTCGCGTTACAACAGAGGCGAATAAGCCGTGGCTCACTGCAGCTTTAGTGACGCTGAGCATTCATCGCCCGTGCTGTTCCTATACAGGGTGTTTAACCTAAGATTTTTCACAATTTAAAAAAAAAATTGGCGTTTTGAGTTGTCAAATTGTCATTACGAGCGCTACATGCACATTTCCTTGCAGCCAACATCACATGATTCTCTTGTATGCTTGCGTTTTCTGTTTTTCTTGGTGCCTTTTATTTTTTATTGGTGCTTTTTTTGCTGTAAAATGTCTTCTAATTTCTGCTACCACTAAAGGTAACGTCTTTCCAGAATTTAAAAAAAATTAAAATTATTAAACTGAACGTGTTTTAATCTGAGTGTGTTTGAAATTTTTATGTTTAAAACCTGATGTGTTCTGAATGTGTGTCTCGAATGTATTTCAAACTTCATGTGCTTTCATTTGGAGTGTTTTTGTTCTGTAAGGTGCAAATTTTAGGTCTGTGAGATGAAGTGTGAAATGGAATCCTGTATAATGTGTACGAGCACTACTGCCGAACTGTACATAGAGGGGGCCGGGCTCTGTCAAGCCGCAGTTATGCGGCTTTTAGCCGTCACCCCCTTTTCTCCTTGAGAGAGAAAATAAAGACGATTTGAAGAGCGCTTTTTTTTAGGTTTCCATGAATACGTATTCAGTCGCAGGCAACATAGCTGCAAATTAGGCCCACGGAAACAAAACTACGCGTGGACTCTTTGCATTACGTATCACTCCGCTGATGGCAGAGCGGCAAGCCGCCACCCGACTGCCTAAAAGGGACTCCATGGCACGCGTTTATTAACTTCTCCTACTTTCAGAGGTGAGTTAAACAAAGAAAGGCGACATCCGGGTCGTTTAATCCAACCTATAAGGAAATCGGCCGCACGAGACAAAAATTCCGGGCTTCTAAGAATGGTTGGAGCGTGTAGATCGAGTTCCCGCGGTGAGAAGACAAGCTCAGAATGCTCTTTAGTGCACCTCTGAGTGCCTCTACTGACTTTTATTTGTTTGCTGATGTTTTTTACTATTTTCTGCGCACCTCTCCCTCCGGTTTTCCCCGTTCCTTCTCAGAACAGCCTGACGAGGGCTTACACACAATGGCCAAAAATCTCTGCTCTTCTATTAAAGAGCCCTTCCCTACTTCCCCATCTCTATATCCATCTGCACAGGTTTTTCAGAATCATCGCTTTTAAAGATAAGTTGCTCCCAGAGCAGGGCAAGCTTTTCTTTATGTGCGAGAACACTGACATCTCCCGCTCCGGTCCACTAGAAACCTCTTTCGGCAATTTCAACCTCCCTCCCATCCGCAATGTATATGTGAGCGTTTAGTGCAGTCTGCGGGGGTAAAAGTCTGGAACGCGATACCCATATCCCTGAAAAATTCACACAATTTTGCTGGTATGTTTCAAAAACACTTAACTGAAATAATTGATTTAACTTGAAATTCTTTTTCGTCAGTTTTCTGTTATTATGTAGTATGTATGTAACAGTTCGTACTAACACTCGAAGTCTGAAAGTTCTCTTTGCATGTCATGTTTTCAAAGCTATTTTCTTACTTTTTTGTCTCGCCGAATGTTATCTACTAGTGTTATTTAGACCTTGTACTGCGCTTACGTCATTTTCTATAAGTCTGCCATTTTTGAATTTGCTTTTACATATTTTGTGTACTTGCCGAACTAGCCGTTGGCTATGGGTCCAAAAAGTGTTTGTATTTTTCATAAAAGAGATTCGAAATAAAATTGAATTGAATTGAATTGAAAGCTGCATAGCGTTTTGTAGGCGCATGCTGCGGTCAGGTGGATGCCCGCTCACCTGTATCCTGCAAGTTAAATAACAACCATAAATCGTACATTGCAATGACGCGGTTGTTCCTCGTTCTTCGAACTCCGGTTCGGCCTCCGCTTCACGCACCCATCACGTGGCCGCATATATGCTACCCTATCCTAGGCACGTAAACGCCAGCTGCGATTCCTGGAGTCCATGCGCGAGACCCAAGCTAGGCACAAAAAATCAGGGGAGCACTTTGTTGACCTAAAGTGTGGTGAGGCGGAAGCCTTAAGCGCAGTGTTGCTGCTTGTGTCACTGATGTGTGGTTAAGATGTTAACCTTCGCCTATGAGTGGAACGCGACAGTTTCTTGCAACGCTGTCAGGGAGTCCACAGAACGCCATCGCCCGTTCGGCTGTTGCTCGTCGGTAAATTGGTTTTTGAGGAAAGGAAATGCATCTGTCTCGCGTATATCGGTGGACACCTGAACCTCGCCGTAAGGGAAGCGAGAAAGATGGGAGTGAACGAAGACACCGTATTCACTAGACGCGCCTTTGTTCATTCTAAACTATCGAGCTGGCATGGTGGAGTGTTTAGCGTGCTCGTCTCGCACTCTGGAGACCCAGGTTCGATTCCCCAGATCGATCAATTTCCTACTCGATTTTATTTATTTGTCTGGTCTGACTAGAAAGGTTAATTAGGCTAATTGGTTAATTAACCAATTAACTGAATTCAGACGCTCCAAGTAAATTGGTTGCATGGTTACTAGCCAAAGTACAATTGGCCCCGTTTGAAATTCGCGCACTGTGACGTCGCGACCATTTCGACCAATTGAAAAGCGTGACATTTCTGTCGACAACTTCTGCTTACAACGACGAGGCATTAAAGGCTTCCGCCTGAACAGCTAGTAGCCGGTGTTACTGCCGTTCAGCGTAACAACGGGTGCTCTTGTCAACGTGACCGCGTCCGTCCAGAGCTGCACTAGGGCGGATGCGGGGACGGCTGTTACGTAAGCGCTGATCCGGGACCGCGAGCCCGCCACCCGGACTCGCGGCGGGGAGGTCGCAATCATCGCGTGCTCTCCTCTTTCTTATTCATGCCTCCCCGGGGATGAGTGGAGCTCATCACAGCACGCGCACACGCGGAGAAGGGGCGGGGAGCGCTGACAGGTTGGCGTGTTGCACAACAGGACCCGTGGAGTCCGGCATCGCATGGGAATCGCGCTGGGGGCCTAGCCATACACCGCGCGAAAGTAATTGGCGTATTACACAACGAGGCGCCCAAGCATTCGCTGGTTTATTTTTTTTCTTTTTCGTTTGTTTGTTGATGACTTGTGTTATGCATACCCGTACGGTGCTAAGTCCCAATGCCTTTCCCTCGCTGATCGATACTTTTCCACGCTCGTCGACATTCGTAAGCACGGAGGAGAAACGAAAAAGGCGCCCGGTGTGCTGCGTGTTGGCAGTGCACGTTAAAGGAGCTCTTAAAGGGTCTCTAATCAAGTTGCAGTATGCCTGAGATGTGAAAGCACGCCGCTTCACCAGTGTTTCCCAGGAAGATTTTTTTTAATGCGCTTTGTAGAATCTGAGTTATAATAAATTGGTAATAATTTATTATACCTCAGATTCTACAAAGCGCATTAAATAAAATCTTCCTGGAAACATTGAGTTATCCGTTGTCAAAATGTGAATTTCAGCGTCTTCGCACCTTTCCCTCTTCTCTCGTCACTTTTTTGCACGCTGGAAGGGCGGTGCTCCTCCGCTGGCCCCACCTCCGGGGGCGGAGCTTCCTGACCTGGCGAAGCTACGCTTCTTATTGGCCGCGGCCGTGGTAGCTGCCTGACGTCTGGAAGAATCTAACCAATGGCGGTCTCTCAACTTGTACACGCATGTGCGAGCGACGGAGGAGGGGGCGAGCATGAAAAAGACGCCGGGAAGGGCTCGTCAACTTTCGCCCCTGATTTTGGGTTTTCTACTCTGTGTAGAAGTGTATTATTTGGCTGAGGTTTCCATGACAACCGAATGCAGTGATTGAGCGAGTTGATGGGCACTCCTCGAAAGATATCTTATGTATCGGCTGTATCTTTTTGCGGGAATCCAAATCTCCTTGCCCAAATAAACTGACACCCGACTGCGGCGCTCGAAAACACGGTACAACAATTTAAAACGTAATTTTTGGATATTGGAACGTAGTTTCTGCGTGCTAGTACGCTTTAGCGAACACTGACGTCATGGACACGACGACTGCTGCGCCGCCTGCGGTGGCAGTAATGAACTTGGCATTAAACGAGATGCATAGGCTCTATTAAATATAGTTGAGAGTGCTAAGGTGGTTTCCAAAATATTGTCAATAAAAAAAGTCTCGTGACATCCATCACAGATTCCAAAAATTGTTTTGCGCAGGTAGCAACACTTCTAATAGCTGCGCCCCTGTCAGCTAGTGCCGTTCAGCCTTTTCAAAACATTTTAAGAGATGAAAAGATAGTAGGGGTAAACTAAGCAAGACAGTGAGAGATAGAGGAAACTTTTATACAAAAGAACAATTCGTAGAAGCAGCGTCGTCGGTTCCCCTAGTCCAGTGCTCTCTAGCGGCTCCTGACTTGCAGACTAGCTTGATGATACAGGCTTGCTGGTCCAGGTTGTCGCTGGTCAGGGCCGCCTCCCACTGCTCGTGTGTCGGGTGTGCACTTTTAACATTGGGCCTGGTTTGTCCTCGCATTCCCAAGGTGTATGGTAGAGCGTGGGGCTTGCTCTGCAACAAGTACAGTAACCTGGGCATTTTGTGGAACTAACCTTGTATAAAATGTGAAGATTAGGAAATGTGTTTGTATTCTCCTCCAATCTATGGCGTTCTAGGAAGATAGTTGTTTGTGTGGGGGTGAGGAATGCCTTCTTTCTAGCATAAGATGTCCTCTACCCTGCTGAAAAAAAGTTCTATGATGCAATAACCTCATAGAGGCTTCATCATAGAGTATCATACAATCTGAATGATATATCATACAATTTGTATGATATTCTATGGCATCTCTATGATGACTGTATGATTTTACAGAAATGTATGATATTTGTATGATAATTTTCTATGATTTGTATGATAAACTGTATGAGTTTATTGCATCATACAACTTTACCGTATGGTACAAGGAGGGGGCGAGGTAGGTTGAGGATACGCCGGGTTTGGAGAGCTCGGGCTAGATCATTCGCTGCCTGTTTACCGTTTACGCCTTAGTGACCAGGTGTCCGTGTTATTCTGTGTGAGTGGGAGAATTTGCTTAACAGTTTGCTCGCCCTTCCATGAAGTGCTCGGGAAAAATAGTCCCAGCAAACTTGTTGGGAGTTCGTCCCTACGTGCAATGACTTCTCCCTTTGATCTTCAGTCTTGATGGTGATGGCTACGGCCAGTGAATCAGCTTCTGCAGATCCTTGGTGCAGACCGAAGCCCTGATAATTGGCCTCTCTAGGCTGTCGACCGCAGCTGCCGTGAACTTGCCTGGCTCGGCATAGGCTCCGTTGTCAACGCAGACCGCTTCCAGGTATTTAGGTAGTTTTTTTGTAGTTCTTTTTTTGCCGGTGCTTGGACTCGCTTTTCTTCTACCCATCTGCCGCTATGGGTGCATGAGTCTGGGCATCGGCTTTACTTGGATCTTCCATCTTGCAAGTGTGGGTATTTGAGACTCGCTCTCAGCTGTCCTTTGTGCCTGCCATAGCCCTATATATACTCGTCAGGACTTCCCTACCCGCCTGCGCTGTTTTCAGGCGTTGTTTTTTTACTCTACAGAACCGCCTCCCTAAGCTCCTCGGAGGTGTTGTGCACCCAGAGTGCCCAAAGACGTTCCGTTGTTGTTGATGGTGGGAGGTTTCGGGCCATTTTATTGCCCCCTTTAAGATGGTGTCAATGGCCCTTCTATCAACAGTTCTAATCTCTTGATAGGGGAGCCCGTAGACAATCCTGCTTACGACTAGGGCTTAGCCGCTTGGACTAGTCAGAGGGTGTCTTGCTGCCTCACCCCTTCCCGTTGCCATGTTACCTCTATAATCATTCTTGAAATTTGGTTGACTATGGTTTCTAGGGTCTTGATCGTAAAATCCGCTCAGAAATTGCTTTGTAACCACAGCCCAAAAGCTGTTATTTTTTTCTTCAATTGTTGTCTGGTCTCCCAGGTACCGCCACGGGGTGAATTTTTCTCACAATCCGATGCCATAAGGTCACGTGATGTAAGCGGCCCACCTAGGTTGCTTCTGCGGGGATTTTTCGCCCACGACGCCGACGACGACGCCGGATTTTCTGCAGAACGGGAGCCTTAATTACGCTGCAGCGTTAAAATCCTCAGGTGGTCGAAATTAATTCCGAGTCTTCCACTGAAGCTCGCCTTTCTCTCTGTTCTCCATTCCTTACTGAGCCTCCGCGATGGCTCAGTGGTTATGGCTCTCGGATGCTGACCAGAAAGACGCGGGTTCGATCCCGACCGCGGCGGTTGAATTTCGATGGAGGTGAAATTCTCGAGGCCCGTGTACTGTGCGATGTCGGTGCACGTTAAAGAACCCCATGTGGTGGAAATTTCCGGAGCCCTCCACTACGGCGTCCCTCATAGCCTGAGTCGCTCTGGGACGTTAAACCCAGGGTACTCGGGTTCGAACCCCCACTGCAGCGGCCGCTTTTCGATTGGAGGTGAAACGCTGTGTGATGAGACTGGAGAAAAGATTAAAGAAAATGCACGGTGCACCTCTTTCTCTCTTTCTTGTTTCACTTCAACCTTGCTCCCTTCCTTTACGGCGCTTGGTTCAAGTGTCCACCGATATATGTGAGATATAGATACTGCGCAATTTCCATTCCTCAAAGACCAATTTATTATTATTATTATGAAGTGCACGGGCCTGCCCACTGGCTCGAGCTGAGGCTCAATCACAACCATGTGCAGACAGAGGTGTGTTGTTGCGACTGAGAGAAGGATGAAAAGGAAATTGCACGGGCCTGCCGACTGGCTCGAGCTGAGCCACCACCGCTGCCACGTGCAGATAGAGGAGAAATCAAAGATACGAGAGGAGAGACTGAAAGAAGAGACGCGCGTCGCAACAACTGCATCCATCCGCCGAAACTACAACCCAAGTCAGTGCGCGCTAAAGAACCCCAAGTGGCCGAAATTATTCCGAAGCCCTCCACTACGGCACCTTTATCTCTTTCCGCTTTCGCCACACCTGCCTTTCTTCCCTTACGGTTCGGTTGAGGTGCCCATCGAAAAGAGAGGCAGTTACGGCTCCGTTTCCTTTTCTCCAAAGAAATTTCCAAAGTCTTGAGATGGAAGAGGAAAACAAATGGTCAATATTAGGTACGAACCGATTTGGTTTTAAGGCGAAAGCCTTTAATGCCTCATGCTGTCGTTAGCGTAATTTCCTTTCCTTAAATACAATTTTCAGTTTCTTTGTTACGGCCCCTCTTTCTTCTTTCACTGCCACTTCCTCCCTTCCTGTACGGTGCGGTTAAGGTGTCCACCGAGGTGACTGAGAATTACTGCACCATTTCCTTTCCTCAAAAAGCGTTGCGTTCAAAGGGCAAGGCATCACGTCGAACGGATGGTGGCGTTCCGTGGACTCCATGGCAGCGCTACAACACGCTGTCGCGTTCCACTCCTAAAGGTGAAGCTTAAGCGTCATTAATTAGCAGTCAATTAGTGCTGAGTGATTAATGAGTAATCAGTTATTAATTAGTAATTTGTAATTACTTCGTCATCAATTATGTGTTACGTCATCCAGTGGTGACGTCACCAGTGCGACAGAAGCAGTCAAAGTGGCGCCGAACACGCTTTCGCCTCTACGCACTTTAGACAGTCAAAGTGCCCTCTGAATTTTTTATCGGCGAGCTTAAAAGCCCCAAAGCTGCAGCTGGACTTCAGTTACGAACGCTCTAGTAGAAGGCTGCTATTATTTTAAACACTTAAAAGCAGTCGAAAGGCAAATTACATCAATAGGCCTAAATTTTATTACAAAGAAAAGTAAAGGAAAACACGCACGCCCTCTAACAAAGAGTTGAAAGGAGAAAATGACGCCCTACGCATAGGTTGCTGATCCTAAGATTGGTTATCAGGAAATGAAAGGTGCAGTGATCTTCATGATGGACAGCTCAACTGCGCCATAAGGGAAGAGGGGGTGAGAGAAGAAAGGGAGAAAGGTGCCGTAGTGTAGGTCTCCGGAATAATTTCAACCGCCTGGGAATCTTTAACGTGCACTTAAGTCGCACAGTACACGGGCGCCTTTTGCGTTTCGCATCCGTCGAAACGCGGCCCCCGCGATCCTATTACCCGTTCCCGAGCTCTCGTCATAACGAACTGTTTGCTGTAGTAACCGTAGTAGGACGTGGCACCTGTTGCGCTGAGTTGGTCATTGGTTGTGCTCGTGTGGATAGCATGCCGGTCATCTGGTAGTTTCTTCACTGATCTGCATGTTAGTCGTGGGAATACCACTTTGCTCTCAAGCTGTGTGCTCGCTTCCAGTTATAAAGTCGGTTCCTTGCTTCGTTCTACATAGCTTCCAATGTCTCGGCAGTGTTCGGTTAACCACCGGAAGAACTACATCGCTGGTCCCGCGGTGCTGGCTCTATTTCGACGGTGCTCTTCTGAGATTGCCTTTGACGCCAGGGAATCATAAATCATCAGAGTTGTCTTACCTGAATTCTCCAAATCACAGTGCGATTTCAGTAAGTCATTTCCTTGTTTACTGTTCAGGACAAATGCACCATTCGACGTTATAGGGAACCTTCAAGTCTCCTGCTAGCGTTTTTAACGGGACGCCTGTAAACTGCTGCTGTCGGTCGCTTCGGCCGCTACAAACGCCAGTGCACGTCCTGAACCATTACAGACTCGCGTTTGACTGAGCACATTCCTTGCCACAGCTTATCTCGACGAAGCCCAGTTATCTGCATGACGCACGCCTCGTGTATCTACGACAGAATGCAGAAGCTCATGCCTGTAAGTGCAGGCAGGTAGCGCGGAAAAACAGTACTGATACTACTCATAAGAGTTACTGTATAAGTACCTAGATTTGCGCGTAGGTATGCCGGGTTGCCACAAAAAAAATCCAAGTTTTGTCGCAAAACCGAACTTAGCGTTTGCAGGAGATGCTACACGACGCAACTCGGACGGGGAAATCATCGAGCGATTATCTTCAGCAATTCCGCTCCCAATATTTTACTGTGGAGAATGGGGATTTATATAGATATACCCACTAAAAGGCTCGGAAAGCTTGTCTCGCTCTGTGGCTTTGTTGCAGAACTTGGACATTGTTGTTGTTGCGACTGAGAGAAGGATGAAGAGGAAATTGCACAGGCCTGCCTACTGGCTCCAGCCGAGCCACCACCGCTGGGAGACTTTAACGCCCCACATACAGCCTGGTGTTACCCACACGACACACCGAAAGGACGTCGGGTATGGTTAGCCGCGCAACAAGCCGGTCTCTCCCTGCTCATAGACGCCACCTTTCCTACACGCACGGGAAACAGTCTCTGTAAAGACACTACGCCAGACCTCACGTTCGCACATCGCCTCCCCCACGCCACATGGTGCAACACACAAGAGAATCTAGGTAGCGACCATTTCATCATCGAGATTCTCTTACACATTCAACTACATCGCAGGCCTCCCAGAGGCTCCACTCTTACAAAGTGGGACTCTTTCCGCTCATGTAGAACAGCACGCACTTTCGTCCCCATCACGGACATCACCGCATGGACCGAGCAGCTAAAAAGCGATGTCCGATCCGTAACTTGTACTCTACCCGTGGACTGCCCAAGCGACGCAATTGACTCCCGCCTCCTACATTGATGGGAGGCTAAAACAGGCATAGAGCGCCGCTGGCAAAGGCAGCGATGGAACCGGACACTTAAGCGTCGCCTCGCCCGCCTTAACAAAGAGATAGAAACACACGCAGCGAATCTTTCATGGCAATACTGGGAATCTATCTGCCACAAGCTTGATGGCAATATGAGTATGCCTCAGACCTGGAACCTCTTTAGGCACTTAATAGACTCCACTCACTCTAAGACTGCCCAGAGACACGCCCTCACCAAACTCATACATACTTCCGATATACCTCCACCGGACCTCCTCCAAGAACTTCGAAATCAATACTTCCCCACGTACCCTCCTGCACACCACCCTGATTATGCAGCCCCCCTAACGACCAGCTTGACCAACCCATTACAGAAGCAGAGGTCCAGGCTGAACTCCAGACACTTAACACGTCCGCAGCCCCCGGCCCAGACGGGGTACGTAACAAGGCTCTCAGGAATCTCTACGCACAATCCATTGCTGCACTTGCAGAATACTTTAATGAGTGCTGGCGACTGGGCACCCTCCCACCACAATGGAAAGAGGCGAGAGTCATTTTCATACCCAAACCTGGCAAACCTCTGCTCACTAGGGGTGTGCGAATATTCGAAATTTTCGAATATAATTCGAATAGCATAGTTTTGGTATTCGTATTCGATTCGAAATCTAAGTATTCGTGTTGTGTCGAATATTCGATCCGACGCGAATATTCGTACCCAGCCGAATATTCTATGGCGAGCACCGGTGTTCATGTCGGTCCGCAAGTCCTATCAAAAGAGACATAACAATATAGCGGCGCCCAGAGCAATGCGTAACGTTGGGTCATGCAGTAGCTGACTACGCTGGTGAGCTTCTATGTGGCTACGCCTGCGAAGCTGGTATAGTCAGAGCTCTGCACGAAATACCTCGCAATACGTGCCAGTTCAGTGCCAAGTGAGAGGGCATTTTTGTGGCTGGAGAAGTCGCTTCAGCTAGAAGGGAAGTAGCTACTTCTGCCTGACCGTGTGGAGCAGCCGGTTTTCCTTCACGACAACCTTTTATGTTCATCCCAGCAACGCGCTTTTGTACTTATGGCAAGCTAGCCTTAATCAATGCTGTGTACTAGCCATCTTCTCTGATATTTCCACTCTTCTATGAATAATGTTCGAGGCTTTGATTCTTTTTGTGCAGGCACACACATCTTTTGTGTTCATTTCAATCCTGATAGTTGAACTGTGATGTTCTTGGGTGCTCCAATAATGTTTTGTAGTGGTTAAATGCATCTGTCCTTGATTATTCGATATTCGATTCGATATTCGGAACCAAGTATTCGTATTCGATTCGTATTCGAAAAAATTGATATTCGCACACCCCTACTGCTCACTTCTAACCTCAGACCCATCTTCCTCACATCTTCTGTTGGCAAACTCATGGAGCATGTACTCCAGCGCAGGCTTTGCCAATACCTAGAAAGCAACTATCTCATGCCCACTAGCATGTTTGGATTTCGACCAGGGCTTTCCACACAGGACGTCTTCTTGCAGCTAAAACATCACATTCTCGACTCACAGACCTCCGACACTAAAGCTATCCTAGGGGTGGATCTCACTAAGGCATTTGATAACGTTACACACTCAGCTATCCCAGAAAACCTTACGACCCTGGGAGTCGGCGCCAGGATGTACAACTACCACCGAGACTTCCTCAGCCACCGCACAGCCACGCTTACCTCCGGCGACCACAGCCTACCAGGGATCACGCTGGGAGCACGAGGTACGCCCCAGGGAGCCGTTCTCTCCCCTATTTTATCCAACATAGCACTTCTTCACCTACCACAACAGCTAGCTGAAATTCCCGACATCCATTTCAGCCTCTACGCCGACGACATCACTGTCTGGGCAAACCATGGTAGCGATGCCGAAATAGAAGAACACCTACAATTGGCACTAACCACCATCGACGCATATGTACGGGAGCGTGGCCTGACCTGCTCCCCTTCAAAATCGGAGCTTTTCCTCTACCGGCCCAAGCAACACGATTCAGTCAATGCACCCATCTCCGTCGCCCTAGGTACCCATCCCATCCCACTAGTACACAAAATCCGCGTGCTAGGACTGGTTCTCCACTCCCACGGTGCGCACGGAGAAGTCATAAAGACACTTCAAACACACGCTCAACACAGTACTCGACTGATTCGCCGCATAGCGAACCGCAGAACTGGCCTACGCGAGCGAAACACGACTCACCTCACCCAGGCTTACATCATAAGCCGACAACATATGCCCTTCCATACCTACCCCTCAAACAGAAGGAGAGAGACCGGGTTAATGCGCTCCTACGTAGTTGCACGAGAACGGCTCTACGTCTTCCCCCCCGCCCACCCAACGACCGACTCCTCAAACTCGGTGTACACAACACCTTTGAGGAGCTCAAAGAAGCTACCTTTATGGCACAACTATCCCGTCCATTCAGCTCAGAGGCTGATCGTACTTTATTGTCTCAATTGAGCCTGACCCCAATTACAGAGCCACCGAGGGGGTCCCCCTTTCTGCTACCCTCCGCTCTAACCTCAACGTAACCCCCATCCCCAAGAACATGCACCGTGAGCGAGACAGGGAACGCAGAGTAGCAAGGGCTCAGGCCCTCCACAAACAGTATAGCGAGGACCATGAAGTGGTCTACGTGGACGCAACGGAATATACGACAGGCTCCCGTATGGCCCTGGCGGTAGCCGACAATAATGCAAAGCTTCTAACCTCCAGCTCAATCATTACCGATTCGACCACAGAGGCAGAAGAGGCAGCTATCGCGCTTGCTGTCATTTATTCATCTGCCACAAAAATTATCTCCGATTCCAAATCTGCAATTTTAAATTATGCCAAGGGCTACATATCTAGCACCGCTGCTCGTTTACTACGTTTCTGGCAGCCCCGGCGCCTCATCACCCTCATCTGGACGCCAGCACATGCTGGCCTCCCTGGCAACGAGGAGGCTCATTCCCTAGCCCGAGGTCTCACGGGCAGGAGTCGAGCCCCCTCTACGAGCCTTGGAGCGCCTGCTCTCCTTCCGTGATATTCTCTCTTACTACCGAGACAAACGAAGGGAATACGCACCCCCAGCTCCACCCCTCACCATAGCGCAGGCTGCACATTGGCGACAACTACAAACCCGAACTGCTCCATACCCAATACTGCTGCATGCCCGATACCCAGACCAATTCCCGTCATCATGCAAACTTTGCGGCAAACCAGGAGACTTCTTACACACCCTCCTCACATGCCCCACCTTCCCTCATCCCCCATCACCAACCGCGGCGGAGTCTTACTGGGAGTCTCTTCTGACCAGCTCGTCCGCTCAAGACCAGCGCCGGATCATCTCCAGCGCTCACAGAAGGATTGCTCTCCAGGGGCTATCCTTCGCGTTGTAAGGGTGCCTCCTCCTCACATTGAGGAGGCATCCAAGTGCCATGTAGGGGGCTTCGCGCCCACGATTTACATCATTGGCAATAATAGTTGCCACCACCACCACCACCACCACCGCTGCCACGTGCAGATAGAGGAGAGTGAGATAGAGGGGGGGGGGGGAGGAAAATATCAGAAGAGAGAGAACAAAAAAAGAGAGACGCGCGTCGCAGCAACAACCGCGTCCGCTTCACAGATAACCGGCCGAAGCCGCGCTCATTCCACCTCCAACTTGGACGCTTTTGTTGTAACTCTACTACAGGTCTTCCCATTCAATTTAATCCTAATGCCAGGGGAAATAATCTGAGCGCCGACAGATATAATCTGCATGCCATGTAATTTAATCTTAGTGACAAGGACTTAATCTAAGCGCCAGCGTATTTAATCCAAGCGCCAACTCGAACAAGGCCAGCGCCAACCAATTTAATCCCAGTGCCAACGCAAATAATACAAGCGCCAGCTGTTTTAATCCAATTTAATCTGCATGCGAAAAACGAATGCGGTAAAAGATTCCAAAGCACGCAGCACGAATGCCAGAAATAAAGCGAAGTTTAGATAATTTCTCAGACCATGCGACACCTGTGGGTCACATTCTCATGCTCAATTTCCTTTTCTTCGCATACCTCGCAACATCAAAGAGCTACTAGCAGTTGTTAAACCTCAGTATTTGATGCAACTCTTGCGGCTTGTGACTGTCGTGCATTAATTAGTTGGGTGAGCACTGCTGATTATGGATTGTCTCATTCGCTGAATCTGCGTGCTAGGTACAATTACAACCTTCATACTCTTTTCATATTGCCGGCTGTTTTCATGCAACCGGTGCAAAATGTTTTCGGGAGGCTCTGATAAAGATTCAACACCACTAGCAGAAACAAAAAGGGAGTAGTGTAATACAGTGTTCTTCCAGGTGGGACGAGTCATAGAACCGGAGTGACGGTTCTTCTCTTTACGGCTTATTTAGTTTTAAAAGGGAAAGTGAGCGAAGTTGCCCCGGAGCTTACAGCCTAGGTCTAGAATAGCTACTGGTGGCTGCCTTATAGCGGTGTTAACAATCTAGGCTTATACAAGCACAGAAGGGGCCGTCTTTTAAATGCAGTTTTATTTTCTGGAGGGCATTAGGTGGCTCAAAGTGTGACCTCACATCTTTTACATATCTTCACGCAAACCTACTGATATAAAAAAAAGTTATAGTGGTCGAAAACAGCGCACTCTACTCGCTGTATTTGCTGGATACAGTGTCGAGCAGCATCGAGAAACTACGCCGATGCTCCCTTTTAGTCAATCCGGGCGGAGTGATGAGCGCCAAGTCTCTCCGCTCGCTGAGGAAAGCTTTGACTTCAGACTTCAACTTCGAAAACACTTCTTCAATAGGGTTAAAAAGCGAGCTGTAGGGAGGCAGTCTCTTGATTGAGTGCAGCTGACTGGCCAGGCTTGCCTGTTCCGCATGGCTGTGAGCGGGAGCATTGTCAAAAACAAAAACCGCTTCTGAACCAGGCTCATCATATGTCACTCAAAAATTCATTGAACACGACCCAGTGAACCTTATCGACAGCCGTCCAATGTATGACACCGTTTGCTGACATGCAGGCGATTATTGGTGTCTTCGGCTGAGACGCACTGCCTCCGTGCCGGTGCGCAGGAAGTGACGTCAAATACTACACGAGTGGCACGTCTCCTTGCACATCAGCTGAACGTGCGAAACACTCGCAGAGTGCCGTTGCTCTTTCTGCCGTCTGGTAACCGAGGCCTCCGAGACCTTCGATGATCTCAGAGGTTATTCCTACGAGCGGCCGACGCCAACGAGCGCAGTCAACAGTATGTATAATTAGCAACAGCCTCTTTAGAACAGTGCAGTACCGCGCTTGTAACAGGCGTTGATAGAATCGGCGGGAAACGCGGTACCCACGAGCCTGCTCGTGAGATACTGCGATTAATTATGGGGGCGCGGGTTTGTAAGACACCACACCAAAGCGTTATGCTTGCCAGTTTTGATGCATACGCCTTTAGAGCTTCAGCTAGAGTAACTTCCGAAAACATCAGCGGGTGATTCTCAATCCACTAAGCGCCCCACATTGTCGCTTTATTGATATCCTTTAACCTGCGCATAAGTTGGCAAAAAGAACGATGTTATAAAGTCCAGGCATGCCGGATGAACAGCATATCCCATTCGCTGCAAGAGCTAAGGCAGAACTTGCAAGACTAAAATTATTGACAAACCTTTAATTTCCTCATAACGGAAGGCACATGGCTCGCCGGCCCGTGGCTGCGTGATTGCAGCGCGAATAAATGCATTGCAGCTGCTATAATATTCAACATTTTTTTAAAATGTGCCCACTTGTAATGCTTCGTCCGTTTTTCGTCTTCGTCGATGCTGCGTCAACCAACGAGCGTGAACAGCGTCGTCTGCTAGCGCGCGCTGCACGACGGGATTGCACCGCGCTCCACCGTCGGTCTCCACGGTGGCGCGGTGGCGCGCACGCGTGTTGTGCTCGTCCCACCCGAATGTACGGCACTGCACGAGGGGCACCCAGCCGAACGTGGGGCACCGCACGAGTGCTTAGAAAACTCCACGAGTGTCGTCAGCCGAAGACACCATATGTTAAGGTTTGCGCCTCTGGTGCGAGTCATCATCTGCACCGCATGTTGCCCTTAACTGCACGGCCGAAGCTCCCTGAACACCATACGTTATAGTTCGTCTCATCAACGTAATACCTGCACAAGCGGGGTCCTTCACACTGCAGCCACTGCGCATATGCTTTGCGGGTGCGTTTCACGTCATCTCTGTTGCGGTCGATCGGCCTCTGAGTCACCAACTTCATAGAGTAGCCATGCGCATCCAGTAGGCGATCAATGTTACTTGTGCTGATGGCAATTCCGGGTAATTCTTCTTCCACCGACTGCTTTATTTTCTTTAGCGTGAAAGCAGGGTTGCTGTCCACAATATTTTTGAGAGCCGCTACAACCTCATTTGCGAATTTCTTCGACGTTCCGCCTTTTTTCAACGCCTCTCTATCGGTAGCTGCGATGGATCCTGCTGTCTTTAAATTGATGCCCAGCGTGTCTGCCATTTGTTTTCACATCTCCTCCACGCATTGACACATCGAGAATTCTGGCGCTGTCTTGTACAGAGACTCTGCTGTTCTTTCTTCTTGGTACATCTGGGAGCTTGAATGGCGGTCCTCGTTTTCGATGTCCAATTAGGACGTAAAAGCACGGCTCATCGGCTTCCATGGAAGAAAATACTGCGCATTAATGTCCATGCGAGATGAATGAAAAGTCGTACACTATCACCTGCTTGTAGTATAGGAGTACGTGCCACCACCGTCACGCTCTACTCCACTGTGCAAATGCAGCCACAATGCGGCACACTCCAAGCCGTCTGCTTTGAAACTTTCTTGTCTTCTGTGTTTTTAAAATCTTTTTGACGTCCCTGAGAAATAAATCCTATTTCTTTCGAAAGTTCACTGATTACCAATAATGAGTGCACATATCTGTGTCTTCCTTTGTTGTCCTAGCATATTTTGCAAAAGCAGACGACATTCCGGCAGACAGGAAATGGAGACGCAAAACTTGCCTTCTGCTTTGGAACTTTCCATCATTGGCTGTGTACCTTTTTTTCTCACGAAACTACGTAGGACTAAATTATGGTATGGTTTATTACCACTTTCTTTGACTGTTTCACAAAATAATCGTATCTTTTATCGAGGACAGTGAATTCAATGTTCCATTATAAACAGTGCGTGCATGTCCGCCCTCCTTCGTTCTGTAGTCATAATAAAGAGCCAGTAAGCCATAGCACTAAGCCCCTGTTCAGTTGTTTAATGCTGATATTGTGCGCTTTAAACGGCGTTTTAGAACACTTTTATCAAGGCAATGTTGGTTATAATATTTATGAAAGCTGTGCAATATGGGGACACTTCGCTTAGGCATCGCATGGCTTGAAAAATTATCTCAGCTTTATTCCTGGCATCCTTGTTCAGTGCTCTGGAGTCTTCTACCGCATTCGTTTTCCGCATGCGGATTAAATTGGTTGGCACCTGGATTAAAACAGCTGGCGCTCGTATTATTTGCGTTGGCACTGGGATTAAATAGGTTGGCGCTTGCATTGTTTGAGTTGGTGCTTTGATTAAATACGCTGGTGCGTGGATTAAATGTTTTGCACTCGGATTAAATTACATGGCATGCAGATTATATCAGTCAGCGCATAGATTATTTCCACTGGCACTAGGATTAAATTCAGTGGGAAAACCTGTAGTGATTAGAATCACTGAAGTTTTTCGAGTAACTCCACTTCGTATGCGCCAAAACTGCTTGCTCCTCTTGCAATGCTGGGTGTTATAGTGCTGTGACCGACATGGCATGCGCTTCTGCGCACGTTGCTGCTTAGTCAAGGAGAAGCCGTTCCTTCGCTACGAATCTTCGCATTGCATATCAGCGCTGATTTGTCGTATTGCAGCACTGCGTCTTGTGACGACTATGAAAATGAAAATTGGTTTTTGAGGAAAGGAAATGGTGCAGTAACTGTCTCTCATATCTCGGTGGACACCCGAACCGCGCCGTAAGAGGCTAAGGAAGGAGTTTAGTTTTATGGGGGGGGGGTATTGTCCCAAAGCGACTCAAACTATCGTGTGTTTGGCCTGGTTGTTTTCGGTTTTGCCACTTGAGCGGAGAATGCGGAGCGCTCTGTGGCTGATTCTGCCGTTTAGGTAGTTTGGGTGCCGGGACATGCCGACATTACGGGAAATCAGGAGGCGGATAGGATAGCTCGAGGGTACGCAACAAACCGAGCATCCAACATTCCCGACACCGCTGAGGAACCCGAGCCGGTAGCCCAAAGCTATACAGACATTCTTAACTATTACAGAGGGATCAGACGAAAATACCCGCCCTCACACAAACAACTAAATAGAGGAAACGCCGTAGCATTTCGACAGTTACAAACGGGAACATTCCCGTGCCTAAACATCGTAAGTAAAATCTACCCCACACAGTACAATAGCGAGTGCCCGTGGTGTGGAGACAAACCAACATTATACCATACCACATGGGCATGCCAGAAAATAGACAAGCTACCCATAATTGAAAACCCGAGTGCGGAACAGTGGGAGAGGATGCTATCCAGCGACACCCTGAAAGTCCAACAAGGACTAGTAAAGCGTTCACGCAGGGCAGCTACCCTCAGCGGAGCCCTGGACTAGGGGAACCGACCCTGATGATAAGATGAAAGACTCCATCTGAAGCCGCAAAAAAAAAAAATATTGTAAAATAGAGCAAATAAACGTTTTCCACCACCACCAAAGCCGCCGCGGTGGCTCAGCGGTTATGGTGCTCGGCTGCTGACCCAAAAGACGCGGGTTCGATCCCGGCCGCGGCGGCTAGAATTTCTTTGGAGGAGAAATTCTAGAGGCCCGTGTACTGTGCGATGTCAGTGCACGTTAAAGAACCCCAGGTGGTCGAAATTTCCGGAGCCCTCCACTACGGCGTCTCTCATAGCCTTAGTCGCTTTGGGACGTTAAACCTCATAAACCATAAACCAACCACCACCAAAGCGACTCAGCCTATGAAGGACGCTGTAGTGGAGGGCTCCGGAAATTTGTACTACCTGGGGTTCTTTCACATAAACTGACATCGCACAGTACACGAGGCTCTAGAATTTCGCCTCAACCGAAATTCGACCTCTGTGCCCGGGGTCGAACCTGTGTCTTTTGGGTCAGCAGCCGAGTGGAGTGAAAGAAGAACGGAAGAACGAGGTGCCCTAGTGGAGGGCCCAGGAATAATTTCGACCACCTGGGAATCTTTTACGTGCACTGACATCGCACAGCACACGAGTGCATTTTGCGTTTCACCTCCATCGAAACGTGGCCGCCGCGGTCGGACTCGAACCCGGTTGCTACGGCTCAGTAGACGAGCGCCCTAACCACTGAGCCACCGCGGCGTGTCGCGACCGTCTCCCTGCTTCCACTTTCCGCGCTAACAGGACGGCCGTTGTTTTTCCACGTAATAGGCTCCCTTCAGGTGCCCTAAGCGGGTCGGATGCCGTGAGACTTTACCTCAACGCCGAACGCGGCTTACTAGACCTCCGACGACTTTAACAGCTCGCCGGTTGTTTTTGTTTCTTCACAGCGGCAGAGTCGGCGGTTGTTGCTGTTGTTGAGAACGGCACGCGCGCCTGTTTTGCCGACGCTCCCAAAATCCGGCCTCCATCTTCGTGGGAATCGGAGCACTCGCGCTTTGGTTTTTCCAAGACTGAGTGCAAACAATCCGATGTGGATGGAATACCGCAGTGCTGGTCTCCAAGCGGCTGAGGCAGTAGTGGGTTGGTTGGTTTCCGAGAAGGAAGAGGAAAAAAAAGGGATTTTGATCCACAACGGCTTGTTATCGCCGCCGATTCCCTTCTTTGAGGAGGCGCCTATTAGAAATTCCGTTTCACCAGCTGGGTCTGCCTGTGTCCACTGCAGTTGTTCTTTCCTTTGGCGCTTCATCGCTTGGACGAAGCAACAGGAGTGCGCGCTGTGCTGTTCAAAATTCACAGCGACTCCCATGCTAATTCTATTTTTTTTCCAATTTTTATTACTTTCCTGATTTTAAAGCAATTATTTTATTATTTCCTTTTTCTCTCTTTCAGTCAGTGCAAAATTGAACCATTACATGTGTTGCATTCGAATTTGCACATAGAGCCATCGTCTCGTCTTCGATCTCCCAGCTAACAGAACCCCTGTCGTTGCGACGTCCAATCTGTCAGCCTATTTTACATACATACATATTTATTTTGTCATATTTACACATGGAAGTATGTGTGCCCGCGGAAGCGCAAGACAGGGCGCTTGTGGGCGGGCCACGGCAATCAAACAAAGTGCAGACTCAGTACAGACAAAATTACATGGTTTGCAATATAAAAGAGAGAAAAAAAGAAAAAAAAACATATATTGATAGGAACAACAATCACAATTGTACACACTGAAAAAGTAGGTTAAATACATAGAATATGAGGATGCAAAAAAAAAAAAAAGAAAGCAACCATGCTTCATAACAGATATCAACAAGACCTTCAGAGTGTTTCGAGCCATTATGTCATTCTACCGTTGTTAAGGTTCTAGACGTAACTAGCCAGGACTTTACTTGTGATTTGACCTCTTTGATCGTCTGCAATGATAGTATTTTTGTTGGAAGCTGGTTAAAAAGGAAGGCGATGTAGAACACTCGGCACCTTTTTCCATAGTGTGTATATATCTTGGGAAGTTTAAACGGCTCTACTTTTCTTAGTATTTTAGGTTTCTTCACAGGAAGCTTAAAGTTATTAGAGAAGTAGTTTCTACTAATTACTACACGTGTAAATAAATCTTGAATGAAGTACACATCAGCTGCAATCATTCTTTCAGCACTATCTAAGGTCTCCTTAGACGTGCCATACAAAATGTTTGCGGAAATTCTGTGTAGTAATCTATCGATTTGGTTCCTTCTAGACAACGCACATGAGCCATAAACAGTGACACCATACCTTAATATAGACTCTCCTATAGCCTTAAACACAAGCTCACGCAACCTAACAGAAGTATTGAATTTCATTCTGTAAAGATACATAGAAGTTACACGGAGTCGTTTGATGAGATGCTCAACATGAGAAGACCAAGACATGTTGGCGTCGAGATGAATACCTAGATATTTGGCTCTTTCAGACAAGGGCAGTGAAACACATTGACATCTAGGGCAGAAAGTACCGTGCACAATAACAGATTCCTTTAATATGACCTTTTTGTGCGGATTTCTAAAACAAACCAGAGCCGTTTTCTGCTTGTTAATGTAAATCTGGTTACCTGAAAACCAATCACACACTTTCTTAACATCCGTTTGTAGCAGAAACATCCCTATTACTACTCCGTTTCGTCCTCTATAAATGCTCCTCTTTCCAGCAGTTCCCCGCCTGTGTCTTGGCCACTCCCGCGTAGTGGGTATGTGCCATTTTATTCGAGGTCAGCCAGCCAATCAATTGATTTACCCGAGTCCGACTGAAGCCACTATTTCAAGAATGAAGGAGGAAGGGGGTAAGGGAAATTTTCAATGCACCTTACAGGCTCCTAAGCCGGAGAAGTGAGCATGGGGGCCACATGAACAGTGAAAACCCAAAAATGTATACAGGCCAGGATAAAATACAACAAACGCAAGAGGACGAAAAACGCCATGACACAGTTCAATCAGTTTAAACAAAATTTTTCAGCGCGTTTCGAAACGATGCCCGGTCAACTTCAGCACCGATTTTCAGAGTAGTAATGGCAGGGTCGTCACATTAGTATCGAATGAAAGCCTTCTCTATCTGCCCTGATCTCTGGACATTTGGGGCAGTGAGCTGTGTCATGCCATTAGAAACTGTAGAGCAGTAGTGTGGTCCGGAGAATTTTAGTTGGAACTTTACTAGCGATGTGCACTTGTTCCGGCGTGTGCCAAAAGCGTTAAGCGTGGTTTCTGAGCATCAGCAGTACTGGTCAGGACAGGTGAATAAATGCCTCGGTCAAGTGCTTCTTCTGCCTTCATGCGAACGTACGCTTCAGAGGAGAACTCGAGTAAATCTTAGAAGGAAATGGTCACCTTCAAGTCGC
This sequence comes from Amblyomma mixtum, assembly GCF_055824585.1. Classification (NCBI taxonomy): domain Eukaryota; kingdom Metazoa; phylum Arthropoda; class Arachnida; order Ixodida; family Ixodidae; genus Amblyomma; species Amblyomma mixtum. The sequence continues at coordinate 100,991,884 of NC_143018.1, read as the reverse complement.
ATCCCATTGCACCTGATTTGGGGTACACGCGCTTGTCCGGTATATGCCACTTTCGTACTGCTCCCCACCCTATTCTTCTTCATGCCCGCTACCCCGATCAGTTCCTCTCCTCCTGTAAGCTCTGCGGGAAACCGAGAGACTTTATCCACATCCTTCTCACATGCCCTACCTTCCCTCCATGCCCAACCACGGCGGAGTCACACTGGAAGACTCTCCTGGCCAGCCCTGCTGCTGCTGACCAGCGCCGGATAATTACCGACGCCTTGAATCGGATGGTCCTCCAAGGGTTGTCCTTTGCCCTTTAAGGGCAGCCCCCTAAGGTTTGTCTCATGCCACTTTAGGAGGGGGGGGGGGGGGCAGGGTTTGCCCCCATCCCTTTCCACCGCCACCACCACTCGGGGTTGCATTCCCGCCTATAATCTTTTAGTTTTCAGTGCGCGCCCTCTGTCCCTGTGACATGGTGGTCGCTGGACACTTAGAAAACTCATTTCCTTGCCGCGCTTTTTCCTTTTTTCCCCTTTGTTCCCCTCCCCAAGTGTAGGGTAGCCAACTGGGCATCGCCTGGTTAACCTCCCTGCCTTTCCGTCCTTTTCTCTCTCTCTCTCTCTCTCTCTCACCCTCTTGGCTCAACTTTCAGCGAGCGGCCGCAGTCACATCACAATACGCTTGATTCAACTGGTTTTAGTTACGGTACTATTACCGCCGCGCTATATTCGCAGTTGTGATTTCCAGTGTAACTTGTATAACAATGACAGCGGCTGATAAGTCATACGTAATCAACGGTGCGTTCTAGTGATCTCGCATCTGAAGATAACATTGTGCAGTAATGTGCGGACCTTTTCATGCGAAAGTATTACTATTCCCTTTACGCGAAAAACCGGCAACGTGTACGGTACGTGTGTGTAGTCTCTGATGGCACAGAAAACTCCGGCGATGGCAAGAAACATAGGGTGACTTCATCAAGCAGCGGTATGACGCACACAGCAAGCCGAGAGCACCGCCGCTTCAGACATTCCTATGCATGTCGGTCGCCTTATACATGTATACTCGCCACTGCCCGAACCTTAATGTGACGCCAGTTTTCTCGACATTCGCATCAAAATTGTGACGCAACTGTTTCTCATACAGCGTTTCGGATGTGTCATACGATTTCTCCTTATATAGCCTACGTGTGCTTGCCAAGCCGCAGGCTACCTTGCGACAGGGATTCGAACCCACGACATAAGCCCTATCAATTTCTTGCTTTCCCAGATTTTCGTACCTGAATTGTGATGCAACCGTTCGTTTTAAAGCGTCCCGTGTGGCGTGTCACACGCGCGCGCGTGTGTGGGTGTGTGTCAGTGCACCCAGAGAAAGTAACGCTTCTACGTTCTCACACGTAAGCAGCAAGACCTACTGAACTGCAGACCTGCACAAATGGCCCAGCTCCAGCGCGCACGTTCTAGTTCATGCCTTTTGCCACTAGGATAGAAACATTACGGGCGGCGTGGCGCTAATATATACCTGTTGAGAAAATGGCCTCCTCCGTCATTTTATTTCAAACAGGGCAGTTTTGTCGTTTGTCCACGCAATCATAATCATCCATTCATCTATGCTAGGCACAGTGGTGCCGACGAAAAGAAAGCGAACAAAAAGGAAGACGTTTTTTATGCTCTTCCAGAGCGAAAAAAGTCGTTGTTATGGCTATTTTCATTGCTGATATTAAGATCACAGAGAAAAACAAAACTAATGTATTAAATAGCGTGCACAAAATGGTAAACGATGATGATGATCATAGCAGACGAACAGGCAACCGAGCGCCCTCAACGGTCAAAAAGCTAACGAATGTTGGCGCACGCTGCAAGGTCAATTAAAATAGGTCGCGAAGCCGGGGCTTGAATGCGGTCCAGAACCAAGTGCTAGCGACATCAAATTAGTGGTAGAACTAAAGCGCCAAAATGAAATGAGTGGACAAACACGACTAGAAGAGGAAAATAATTAGGAAATATTTTGTGTTTCAAAAGCATTCAAAAACAATTGCAGTGATTCCGTTTTAAAATGTTTTAGTTGTGTGCATTTTGTTAGAAAGTATAGCGCTTGCTTTGTAAAAATTTTATGACAGCGTTCGCTCAGAGCAGCGGCAATGGCAGCGGGACGATGCCAAGGTTGACGGTGCTCTGATGTAATACCCTGGTCATATCTTTTGACCATTCTGCTTGCTTTTGTTTGAAACTCGATTCTGCTAGCCCTACTTTTTCCTCGTTGCTTGTTGCTCGAGTTCTTGGTGTGCATCGTTCGTGTACAGTTTCCGCTTTTCCCTTTTGCCAGCGCTTCTGTGTAGTTTCGTTCGGTTGGGTGCGGTTCTGTCGCTTTTGCCCCAAAAGGGCATCGTCTGTGGCCATGGGGCCCCCGTACGCAAAAAAGAGGTGTGCGGTTGCACGATGTGTGAGCGATAACCTGTCTGGCGGCGTCACATTTCATCGCTTCAGCGCTACACCTGCGACATTCAGCGCGACACCTGAGGCGAGGACGAAGGAAAAAGGCACAACGAGAACTGACTACCTAAAAATAGCAACATAGCGTAGTGGGCGAGTTGGTATTGCATCTTTAAGGAACGAAACAGCGCAACTAAAACGAAGGACCAAGAAAAAGAGAGACACGAACACGCGCTGACTTACAACTGACTGTTTTAATCGGAAAACCACATATAAATATAAACCACATATCTCTAATCGCTGCGTCACAGGCTCACGTTGTCATCGCAAACTACTAACATAAAAAGAAAGGAAAAACCATTGGCGAAAGGTAAGCACCTACAGGCTCCCACGCTTTTACAACAGATATATCTCGCGCTTAGACAAGGCTATCGAAGTGCTGCTCACACATGAGTCACCTTCTGTGCAGATATGATACGCCTCTACTACTTCCGATGCGCCGCCGACTGTGTTGATGCAATTGACGTTCCAAAGGACCATAGGAGGCATAGACCTATTTCAAATGTCGTGGAACACCTGCTAGCCAACAACCTTCGAGCACTACTGGCTGACAAAGAAGGCAAGTTTGTTATTTTACCTGATAGTGTGTTTGGAGAAAAAGCAGGGGCAGCAGTTAACAAACACTTCAAGCAAGTGCAAGTTAGCCCGAAGAAGTGCAAAAGACAGGCAGTCGCACTGCTCCAAGAGCTACACCTGGAGGCTCTTCAAAAAGCTGTACATAGTACAAAAGGCCTACAGCTCGAAGTGTTTTTCTCAGCCAAGAGCCACAAAGTGGATGTACCATTCAGAGCAATAGTGAATGAACACGGTACATGGCAGTACTTGGTGTCAGGTTTCCTGAAAAAGCACCTATCTTCCTTGAACATAAAGGACCCGTTCATGGTGGAAAATTCGTTCAAGGTTATAGAAACGGTATCAAAGGCAGAACTGTGCGTTGTATCCGCGTTCAGCATCGACATAGAAGATCTTTATTACTCGCTGCCACATCCGACTCTCATGAAACATGTCAAGGAATGTGTCACAGAAGACAACGACGAGAGTCGTTTTGTGATGGAATGCGGAATATCAGTTGATTCTTTTATTGAGCTATTGAGCGTGTATCTGCAGAGTACATTGGTGTCGTGGGGAGGAGACACATACGTCCAGCGGTCCGGCATATGCATCGGCTCAAGCGTAGCACCTGTTTTGAGCAGTATATATTTAAGCGCAGTGGACAGGGCACTGGAGAAAGAACTCAAGGATTGCACCTCTAGCATCCTTAGATACGTGGATGACTATCTTGTGGCACTACCAACGGAAGCAAGCCCTGAAGTGGTCAATAACATCATGAAGGTATTTTCAAGCACGGCGCCTGAACTAAGGTTTACCTATGAAATGCCTTCTGAAGAACGCCTGCAGTTTTTGGATGTCAACTTCAAGTTTCAAAGGAACCATGTATGTTGGCGTTACGCACCAAGAACGCAAAAGCCACTTCTTGATTTTGATTCAAATCATTCCAAGCTCGTCAAGAACGGGATCGCCATGGCGTGCCTTGGAGCGGCAATTAAGAAGTCATGCTTGCATGAAGTTGGTTCAAGCTTTGACACTTCAAGCTTGACAGGTTCAAGCTTTGACAGGTTTTCCGGAAGAGGTGTTAGTGTCAACGTGCAACAGGCTACTCTTGAAAATGAAAACAAAGAAAGAAAAAGTAGCTGAAAATGACACTGGAAGTAAGAACAAAGGGGTGGTAGTCCCATATGTGCATCGGCTGTCTCACAGATGGAAGAAGATAGCGGCGAAGTTTGGGGGCAAGGTCTTGTTTTCAGCGCCTAATAAGCTGAGCAAGGTTCCGGCGTCAGTGAAACGCAAGAAAGGAAACGGCAACGCCACAGAAGGGTGCGGAGTCCGTCATGCCACTCAGTTTGTGCAGTGCAGAGTTGGAGTCGTTTACAGGATTCCGTTCTCGTGTGGCCATTTCTACGTGGGTCAAACAGGCAGGTGCCTCAACGAACGCCTTTTGGAACACGCTAATTCTTTGCGTGGCTCCGGTTCGTCAAAACTGGCTGCACATTGCAAATCCTGCCTATGCACTCCGTATTTTGACAACACTGTTGTGCTGTATCGCCATAAAGAACAACTGGTACGGGAAGTAGTAGAGGCGTATCATATCTGCACAGAAGGTGACTCATGTGTGAGCAGCACTTCGATAGCCTTGTCTAAGCGCGAGATATATCTGTTGGAAAAGCGTGGGAGCCTGTAGGTGCTTACCTTTCGCCAATGGTTTTTCCTTTCTTTTTATGTTAGTAGTTTGCGATGACGACGTGAGCCTGTGACGCAGCGATTAGAGATATGTGGTTTATATTTAATGTGGTTTTCCGATTAAAACAGTCAGTTGTAAGTCAGCGCGTGTTCGTGTCTCTCTTTTTCTTGGTCCTTCGTTTTAGTTGCGCTGTTTCGTTCCTAAAAATAGCGTTGGTGGTCGGCACTCGTCGTGTCTTCTTTCTTCGTTCTCGTGTCGGGTGTCGCGCTGATTGATTGTAAAACATTTTATTCGCCGGGAAGAGCTTGGCAAGAGGTCGCGTTAAGTGGTCGAGAGTACATAGCCCTCGACGACTGTCAGCCCACCGCCAAAACTTGCGTTCTGGGGTCAGAGCTAGCCAGCACGGTCTCCCGTGCACCGCTCGAGAGAAGGAGCTGTAACTAGATCACCCGGAGGTGGCTCTATTTTGCAGTCCCACAGGATGTGATCGTAGGTAGCACGTTGGCCACAGTGTTTGCAGTTTGGGTTGTAAAGATCTGGATAAATGTGCGCGAGGAGTGATGGGGTGCGTATCGATCTCGTCTGTAGACGACGCCACGTAACCTCTTGTTCTTTAGTAAGCCTTTTGTCTGGAGGGGGGGAAATTCTCCTCTCTAGTTTAAAGTGATTGGTGAGATCATGATATGTGATCATGGGCTTCGTGAAATTCAGGGAGCCAGACTCATCCACTGCCCGGTCGACGAAACCTCGGGCTTTATTGTGGGCTGCCTCGTTCCCCGGATTCCCCGAATGGGCTGGAACCCATATCAATTCGGAATAATTTGGTGAGAATTTGGTTGCGTTAAGGATTCTAAGGGAGGTGTTTGTAATTCGCCCTTTAGCGAAATTATTGATACCCATTTTGGAATCGCTGAGGATGATGCTCACTTGGGTATGCGCTAGGGCGAGGGCTATAGCCGCCTCTTCTGCCGTTTCAGAGGATTTAGTTTTGATTGTCGCCAAGACGATGTGGTCGCCATTCTCGTTCACAACCACAATTGCAAAGGCATTGGTATTTTTGTATTCTGCCGCATCTACATAAAGTGTTCCAGCGCACTGTCTGTATTTGTTATGTAAGGCTTTTGCTCGTGCTTGTCTTCTACCCTCATGGTGAAGCGGCGCGGCGTTCAGCAGTTTATTTTTCCCGCCAAGCGGAACGTGACGCTGACGTCACGAATATGACGTCACTAAAACACGTGACTTCGACGTCGCGTTTTTGTTTTAATTATGACGTCACTTTTTAGTTGTCCACGCATTTCGAAGACGGCGCTGGCTGCCAACCACAAGCCGCCATGTTTTGAACGTATGGGCTTCTATGCAGCCTACGCTACCATAGTACATCTACCTTGCACGCTGCTCCATAGGGCCGCGCCATGTGTGCAGGTCTGTAGTTCAGTAGGTCTTGGTAAGCAGTATGAAGTGTCTGTACCGAATTTTTAACGCGATACCATTAATTTCCCCTTTACCCAGAAAATCTGGCGTCAGCATTGTGAGCGAAATATCACGAGCATGTCTCTAGCAGATGGTCCCCAGAGAGCAACCAAGGAGGCAGGTAGGCCACTCTAGGTCACGTGACCTTGCGTTACCATCATCACAACCTGCCCACCGTGGCACGTGGCAGTAAAATGATTGGTCGCAACCTGGGCCACACAAGGCCCACCGCTGGGAGCACCTGCCATCGCAGCGGAATGGCGCATCGCTTAACCGCTCCACCAGCTGCGCCAGAAGGGGTATGAGGACTACCAGGGATCTATGAATGTAAAGTAGAGAATGACGTTCTACATATATGGGAATGAACCCATTAAGCTATGGCGTCATACCCTTAAGGCTGAGCTCAAGTGTCCTCTCCAATTTTATTCCCCTCTTCAATTCCGTTTCCCCTAAAACCTAGCAGTAAGGTACGCCGTAGCGGAGGGCTCCGCAACAATTTCGACCACCCGAGGTTCCTTAGCGTGCACTGACATCGGACAGCCCACAGTAACTTTTTTGCATGGCACCTCCATCGAAGGGCAGTAACCCCCCCGACTGGAATCACCCGCAGACTCCTTTACCAGACGCTGTATACATCGGACGTAAGCAGTAAAGGCGAGTTAGAAGACATCGTACACTCCGTCCTCTTCTCCGGCACGGGTGGTATTTACGACCCGTGTATCACCAGGAGCATTCGCACCGCCAACTGTTTGCCGTTCGGTCGATGGGAACGAGAGAGCAGCTGCGGCGTTATTCGGCGGTCGGCAGTCGACACGTGGCCGTCAGTAATTGCCGCCTTGCGCACGTGTTATTATACGGCCTACGCGCACGTGCGGTTGCTACTACGCGTTCCTAATTGGATCCTGACACAGTTGTCGCCAGCTGTCGACCGGTAGAGTGCTCCCAGTAATGGGAGTCATAGCGGCGCATGGTGTTTTCCACGGACGTTCCGAAAAATATTTGTATACGCATTCGAAGCATTCTCCTCTTGCGTTTCATATCTTGAAAGATATACTGTTCACGATCCTATTAGTCGCCATTTAGCTTCCAAATTCAGAGTCTAATTCTTTAAGCCACGCTGGCAGCTTTTATATGAACGTCGATGGCTTTAAAGTCTCAAAGATTATCACTGAAAAGCGATTAGAAGTGCCACATTTCCTTGAATACAGAGCGTGGATAATCCGTGCTTTAAATTTCACATTTTGAGCTTTCAGAATGCCTAGAGGCGCGGACTGTACAGTATTTTAGCTTTCAGGAATTCTCATTAGATCCCATGGCCGATATGCAGTGCCACGCTGTTTGTTGATATACACTTTTGCACAGTGCGTCAAACAGCACCGCGCAGCCGACTGGCATGAGTGTTTTCTAGCACATACTGACATATTGATGTCAAATAATCTCGTTGGCGCAACTTGTCCCTTTAAAAAAATGGTTAAACACTTACGTGAATATTAAGGCGAAAGCCTTTAATGCCTCATACTGTCGTTAGCTGAAGCGTCGGCAGCCGTGTCGACAGACGCGTCGGCAGCCGTGTCGGCAGATTTGTCCGCCTTTCGGCGTCACTGCTTAAAAAGAAACTGCGCCGAGGGTAGGAATCGAACCAGGGCATTTGACATTTGAAGCGGAGGCGCTACCACTCCGCCACGAAGGCTCAAGGTTCGAGCATGAATAAAGGCGCATCTAGTGAATGCATGGGTTTCATAAATAAAATAAAAGGAATAACGGCAAGAGAAGGAAAAATAAAAATAAGAAAATAAACTAAAATAAACAAAAATAAAAACAAAATAAAGTAAGATATGAAAATAAAAATGAATAACAATGAAAATACGAAAAGGAGCAAAAATAGAAAATTAAACATATGAAAAATAAAAAAAGTAAATCAAAACAAGCATTGCGCCAGGAAAGGCCTTGCAGCACTTTAGAGAGCCAAAGTGCCCCTGAATTTTTTTTTCAGTGCTGACAAAGCATGATACCTTGCACACAATTCATATTCTTGTTTTCAATTTGTTAAGGTCATTCTGCAATTTCCTGTTTATTTGCTAACTGTGACCACCATACCCGAGCCCTCGCGGGTCTGTAACGTAGAAACGGATAAACAAAGGCTAGCACATGAACATATTTCTGTTCGAAATATAGCGGGAGAATTTCGGTATTGCAAAACAGTAATTTTCTGACTCATTATTAGCAGGGAAACACCTCCAACTAGCTTAGTTTAAGAAAGTGGGGTTATTTTCGAGGCGCATTCTAATGCATGTGTCATCAATCATTAAGTTTGCTTACAATCCATTGGCAGATTACGATGACGTCACAAGGTCACCTAGTTAGTCCACCTGCCACTTAGTGGGTCCACCTACGTGGAAGGTGGGCCACCTAGGGTGGGTCGTTCACAACCCGGTGGACGCACTGAGGGTCTCCACAGACGAAGGATAAGCGGCTGAGTAGAATTTCTAGTGCTAACGCACTAAAATAAGCTGTCCACGTTTTTTTTTAATTTAATAGATAATAAAATATAAAAAAAATACGTTTTGAGGAATGGTCCGTGCCGAAAAGATATTTACTGGACTTCGGTGCCGCAAAACAACATATCCTGAACCATCCAGTCGACTCGTCTCTGCATCCTGTATCATAGTCATTGTTCGTTACTCCAGATTTATCAAAATTTACCTGCACTGTAAAAAAAAATCCCTCAAAATGACGGGAAATATCTGGCCGCTCTATTTCCAAGTATCTAACTGTCACAATGACAGCCGGCCGTCATTTACAAATGACGGTGTTTTTGATCATTTTGACTTTGCCGTCAATATGACGGCCTCGCGCCTTTTCATATTGCTGTATGGCGTGATTTAAATGATTCGCTGTCAATATGACGGCATGGTGTCTTTTCATCATACAGTGTGAGCAATGGTGAGTCTCTCTAATACGCGCTTATTTTCTACTAGAAGAACGTTTCGGCTGTTCACCGATCGGCCTTCAAGCAAATTTCAGGCTGGAATTTTGCAGGAGCAGTATTTGCAACTTCAGTCGAAAATGACGAAAGAAGAAGAGAAGAGCACCGGTGCAATCCGCTATGCACCCTGGCCAATCCTCCGTCGTGGGCATGGTCGTGGGTATGTGCCATTAAGCCTGAGGACATCATCATCTTCATCATCAATGCGCCGCATTCGCAGGGTGGCGAGCGGGGAACCAACAGCGTATGTGCCATTAAAGCCTGAGGACATCATCATCATCATCACCAGAAACCGTGCAGTCCAGCGCGAGAGCAGGCGAGTGTTCTAAGCAGGGTGTCGAACCGGCACTTTTTCGGGTTCGGTTCGGGTTCGGGTTCACGCCTTTCGGGTTCAGTTCCGGGTTCGGCTCCAGAGGGCCATTCCGTTCCGGTTCGAACCGGTTCAGACCGTCCCGAACCGGTTCAAACGGGTTCAGGAAAAAAAAATATGAAACGCAGATGAGTTCCAGTCAACCCTGCTATGCGTTTTTTTTCTGGCACATCGGTATATAAAATAAAAAATGCAAAGATTTGTTTACCAGAACATAAAACTCTGCTAGTTGGTGAGGGTTCATGCTTAAGCAGCGCAGTAAAAAGAACAAAAGGAAGACTGGAGACGACACAGACGCTGACTAACTACTTGTTATTAAATTCTCGGAAAAGTCTATGAAGGCGCAGGACAAAGTGCAAAATCCAAAAAACAGAACAAAGATTAAAACTAAAAAACCATACTGCGCATGCACATCATAGTCGAGTCATGACATTTTTCAACGAAATACGAAGACTATATTCCACAGTAGACAGCGCTCCGCTATCTCCTGGACCTCACACAGTTGCCAAGAAAGCCTGACTCTTTCTCTATCAAATTGATGGATGGTGAAGCAACACGCTCATCTGCTTCCTTCCTGAGGCTTCCACCATCTCCCTACAAATTCGTCTGGCTGAATAAACAGGAGACTTATCTTTCTAATTGGGGAAGCAGTGAGCATTTGTTCGAACATCACAGATGGGTGAAAAAAGTAGCGGTGTCGTACAACTTGGCTCTGCATTGTAGCGAGTGCAACGATTGCTTCCTCCAGTAGATAAGACAAGTGTCGTGTTTAATAACTCTGTTTGCATATGCAGGGAGTTGGTCGAGGCCTATATAATCAGGAAGGAAGCAGATGAGTCTGTTGCTTCACCATCTATCAATTTGGCAGATAAGGAGTAAGGCTTTCTTGGCAATTGAGTGAGGTCCAGGAGATAGGGGAGTGCCGTCTACTATGGAAGATAATCTTCGAATTTCGTTGAAAAAGACGTCATGACTCGACTGTGATGTGCATGCGCAGTATGGTTTTTAAGTTTTAACCTTTGTTCATCTGTTTTTGGGTTTGTTTCCTGAGTCCTGCGCCTTTATATACTTTTCCCAGAATAAAATAACCAGCTGTTAATCAGCGCTCGTTTCGTCTCCCGTCTTCCTTTTGTCGTATTTACTGCGTTACTTAAGCATGAAAAAATTGTTTAATGCGAGATGTTCTGACTTTATACTCATTTTACTTATTGTCCGCATCAAAGACGAATTTACGGCAAGAGCCGTAAAATGAAATAAACCCAAAACTAACGAAAATCGGCTATGTATACGCTATAATCCACCTTATGAGGTGTAAGGCGAAGAGCCGGTGGATTTTGCATCTACAAGACCCTCCTGTTTGAGCAGTTTGGGAGACCCTGTCGCGCGAGTAATAGGTCTGCCTTGAAGCTTGCGTCAGTTGAGACTTTCTCGTACGCAGTGTACTTACAGGGCCCCAAGATTGCCGCCGCATGCGCCCTCTACGTTCCCGCGCACTACTGAGAAACGAAACTGCCATGTATCGGTACCTACATACAGACGGACATCTTTCTGTCGCCCCGAAACCGACTTGCCAGTCTGCCTTCCTTTACTAAATGGTAAGGAAATGTGCGAGAATCCCTCCAGCGCCCATGCGCCGCCCAACGAGAGCCTCGTGGGAGCACAGGCTCTCCCTAACATCAAGAATTTACCAAACATATTTTATTTAAATCACGTATTCGACACTGCTTTTGTGACTCAAGTTGTATATCTCGAACCCCTATAGTAAATCTTCAAAAACACAGCTAATCTTGGCTTCTCACTATAGCCCAGTAAGAAATTACGACACTGACTTATTATGATGACGTCAACCTCCTCTCTTCTGATAAAAATAGTGTCATAAAAAACACACGATTGGGTGGGTTGAGAACGCTTCGTTTTTGCACGAACACAAATTGTGAACAGCCCCGCCGCGGTGGCTCAGTGGTTACGGCGCTCGGCTGCTGACCCGAAAGACGTGGGTTCGATCCCGGCCGCGGCGGACGAATTTCGATGAAGGCGAAATTCTAGAGGCTTTTGTACTGTGTGATGTCAGTGCATGTTAAAGAACCGCAGGTGGTCGAAATTTCCGCAGCCCTTCACTACTGCGTCCCTCATAGCCTGAGACGCTTTCGGACGTTAAAATCCAATAAACCAAACAAATTGGCAACATGTTTGTTGCAACGTTGAGCTCCAACATTCTTGCAAGTGCAGCATTAAGAAGAAGATATACTTGCACTACTTTGAATGTTTGCGACTTTTCCTGGCCGCTATCAAAGGGAACCTTTGCGTCAACATAATTTTTTGCGCCCTTGATAGAGGGATAAAGAGTGGTTAATCTGGTGTGTACCATTTGTCCACCAACTTGTTTCAGGCATTTATTTTCAAAACTACAAACCACCCCTTTCTGGCAGCTATGCTTCATAGGCGAGTAAGCGCTCTCCTGTCTTTTCTGGACATGCTCGCGAGAAACCCGCGTCGATGGCCTGCGGTCAGCCGCCGCGGTGGCTCAGTGGTTATGGTGCTCGGCTGCTGACCCAAAAGACGCGGGTTCGATCCCGGCCGCGGCGGCGGAATTTCTTTGGAGGAGAAATTCTAAAGGCCCGTGTGCTGTGCGATGTCAGTGCACGTTAAAGAACCCCAGGTGGTCGAAATTTCCGGAGCCCTTCACTACGGCGTCTCTCATAGCCTCAGTCGCTTTGGGACGTTAAACCCCATAAACCAAACTAAACCAACCATGGCCTACGAGGGCAATCATTGCCTACGCGTTCGCCGGCTCGGCAAAGCATACCGAATGGTCTTCCATTCGGTAGCGCGGTGCGCCTCAGACTACTGACCGTACTGAAGAAAGCGAAGCTACTGACCGTGGTCGCGGATCAACTAACAGCAGCGATTTAATTATTTTGAAATCCTTGCTGGCCATGCCGGTCACGTGGTATGCATAGCCTGCCCAGTCGTCGCCATCTTTTGCGTCGCTACCATGTGCAGGCAGCGTCATACAGCGGACAGTGCAACGGATGCATTCTGCGCCACAAGCGCTGCGCTACTTCATAGCTGCACCAGCCCAGGAACAACTGAAGCAGCTTGAAAACACACGTCACCAGACGCATGCAAATTTCTGGCAACGCTTCATTGATCCATAGCCGACCAGATGTTTCCTCGGATAACTACGTTCCTGCGGACAACAGAATCACAGAAGCGCCTGCTCTGACGGAGACGGTGAACACCAAGTGCGAGCTGTCTCTACTGCCAGGAATCTCATTTATGTGGCCGACCTGCCACCAGTTGCCATGCACACTTCATCCATGATTAGTTATACCTCGTCCCTAAATTTGATAGTTGGCAGCAAGCTCTCGACGAGCATTAAATGACCGCCCTAGATAGCCCTAGATAGCGACAGGCTTCTACTTTGCACAAGTAGGCGCGCATAACGCAGTTTTATAATAAACGCCACTTTCAGAGGCCTTAGTATTTTTGGATGTTATACGAAAAATCCACTTGCCACAAACATCGGATATAACGAACGGAAGCCGCGTGACCGTCAGCTTCGTTATAAGTGGGCTCGACTGCAGTTTCAATCGGCCACAAAAACCTTTTCCACGCTTCAGACATGGACCTTACATGCTAGGACGAAACTTCGCGCCAACGAGAGACAATTTGAAAAATAAAATGATATTTTTGTCGTGATGCTGTGTTCTTTTGGGACATGCTTAAGCAGTCTCTTAAAAAACCTATTGACATCATACATTTCTTTAAAACATTTGTTTCTGCGATGAAAAACTCTGGAATTCCGTGCGAACTCTTTGTGTTGATAGGACCGCTTAGCGTGTGGAAAACCAGCATGATGGTTGAACACACAGAACCGCCGCTTTCAACGAGGTCACTGTTCAGACAACAGTGCACTTTAACGCAGGAGGAATATGCTCCGCAAGTTCAACCTCCTGACTGGTTCCCCTTTCTTGACGTGTGCACCGTCTGGAATTTTCGTGTGTGGGCGGAGAAAAAGAGTTATGGTGGCATGAGGCCTTATGCCGAGATCGCTGAATTCGACGCGGTCAAGTAAGGCATGAGGAGGGTCAGAGAGGTTCCAAATATTCCATGCAACAACTGTAGAGGGCTAGCATGCGCCATGTGTGTTGATTCCCCCCCTCCCCCCTCCTTTCTTCGCGGCTAAGGAAGGGGGGCTTCGTCGTTGAGCGGGCCCCAGGGAGATATGGGGATGCGCGCGGTCTCATTAGGAGCGCCCATCTTTCTGTCGCCTTTGGTGTCGCCGCTGCAGAACCCGGAGAGCCCCCGGCGGCGGGGCTGCGAGGAGAGCAGCAAAGCGGGCTCACCCAAGCCTCCCATTGTCCCCTTTTGGGGAAGGACGCGTGTTCCTCGCCTTTGTGCCAGTGCACAAAGAACCAAGAGCTTAAAAAGGTCAAGCCGCCGTTTCATCTTACGCCGACAGCTCACCGCGGCTCCACAAATACCACTTGCGGCCCAATTAAGTTTCGGACGCTTCGTTCGGAGGTTCGACCGCTTTTCTTTTGAGAAGAGAACACTGCCGAACGAAGCGGGGTCCGGTGCGTCCGGATGAATGGGAGCTGTGGGCGGCGGTGCAGCTGGCTGGCGTCCGGGATAGCCCCGAGGCTCGACGACAACGCGGACTCAAGAAACGGGCCGCGCGCAGAAGACGCCGCCGCACAAAACGAGCACTGCCACCTGCTTAATTGGGGACAGTGGCGGCCGCTTGACTGATGTCGCCGCCCCGACCCCGGAGGACAACTGGCGGCTTCGGCAGTCCATTGTGATCCGACTCTTATCGGAAAGTGGATCTGCGCTCCCTGGCGATGTTTGCGACAGTCGCAGCTGGGTTGGGGCCGACAATTGCCCTAGTGCCGGGAAGCGTCAAGGTCACGGGTACTGGGGAGACAGACGTGGGAGTGTCTTGCTATGTTGTTTTGTGTGTTTTGCTTCTTCCTCCTTAGGGGAGAGAGTTGGTCTGATATAGTGGGAGTGTTTTGCTATGTAGTTTGTAAGTATTTTGCTGTTCTTTCCATAGGGGAGAGAGTTTGTTTACTACGGTGGAAGTGTGGGGCGGGGCACGTAACCCGGGGGGCCAATCCGTATGTGTGTGAATTCTCGGAATGTACGGTGTTTTAAGGGAAAATGATGCCCTTTTTACAATATGTACATTTGAGAGAGAGTTATGTGCCTTAAGGAAGTTGGAGGGCGGACCACGCGGCTAAAAACCAATCGTGTTAAGGGTTTGACACGATTGGATGCTGATGAATGTGGGCCGGGCCCATGTGTGTTTAAAACTGGGTCCCGGAGCCCGGAAAAGAGGTTCTGGGCTACGGAGATAGATGTAACGCATCTTCGGCTACGCCGAGTAGGGGCCTCCCCTAAATGTTAGCCAGTTCCATGTTGTTGTTGTGCTCACTGCTCAACTTGTATATATATGTAAACTATTGTATATAAAGCTTCAGTTTATATCCCCTGCAAGTTCTCTGTTGTTTGCAAGTATCATCTCCTATAGACCTTCAGCCTTCAAGTAATAACAAGCCGTCTCCGACGGGGCACCCCTGGTGCAGAAGAAAGAAGAGAAAAAGAACCTATTCGCTTTTTGCTATCAGAAGGAAGCAAGAGTGAAACTTGACTGGCGCAGCCGACAGGATTCTGTTGCTATCTGAAGAAAGCGCAGGAAAAAGGGAAGGCAAAGAAGGGGAGACGTCCAGGCATCAACAAGTCGAGCATCGGCGGTTTGGGAGGACGAGGCGCAGGCGGAGAGTAGCTGCAGCGGTCGAGGAAGCCAGGTCCCGTCATCGGAAGTCAACTGCCATCGTCTCCAGTGGAGCGGCGACAGTCGAGGACACCGACGGCAAGTGGCAGCTGATCGCAGGCGGACAGCTTCAGGAGCAAGAGCGAGCAAGTGAGCGGCAAGGACCTCAGCGATCGTCCAGCGGCGCGTAAGGGCTTCCGGTCAGGAAAGCAGCGCGTCGAGGCGGAGGCTCGACGATCACCTACGGTTCAAAGCAAGGTGACGGCGACGGGCACCGGTAAAGCGGCGTGCGACAGCTCATCGCAGCGTGCGGAAAGTGGCTGTGGACGCGACCCCAAGGAGCTGGCCATGCGGAACGACGCATCGAAACTGTGAGTTTCCTTGGTCGCATTGTTCACGTCCCTGTTCGTGTGTTTCGAGCCGTTAGGACAGTCGAGGGGTACGGAAGCGGTATGGAGGGCCATCTATGCCGACCCACACTCAATGTGAGGGACCAATTGGAATTATGGAAGGCGCGCTTAGCGGACCTGCAGGCGCAAATTGCAGAGCGAAATGCTGGAAAGGCGCTGCCTCAGGATTGGGAGGTGGTAACAGCGAAGCTTGAGCAGCTAGGGCTCGAAGTGGCTAAGCTCAGGGAGTCTAGAAGAGCTAGTCAACTAGCCAGGCAGAACTGCTCCAAGTCCCGAGAGGTGAGGCCGTCTGCGCTGGAGGGCAAATTGATATGCTTGTCCAGTGCAGGCCAAGAAAGAAGCAGGCAGGACGCTGAAAGCAGTCGGCCGGTAGGCAGAAACACCTCTTTTTCCGAAAAGACCGCAAAGAGCGCAGGAAGTGAGGACGAGGTTCCTGAGGGGCGCGACGGTATCACAGATTTCCCGCCACTGCGGGCGGCTCGTAACGAAGGGGAGGAGCCAAATTCTGATGATCTGGGGGTAAGCGAGACCAAATTGACCGATAACAAACGGGACAGCGGTCAAATTGTTGCAGGCTTGATGGCAGAGGTTGTGACCTCCGACATATCAAAAGAACGAGACGAAAACGGCCAGGCAGAAGGAAGAAGGGAGTCAGCTTATCGGGAAACTGAAATTTCAAGTGAAGGAAGCACCCTGATGGAACGGAGCGCAGCGGGATTAGAGGCAGTGATCGCGCACTCCGACGAGGAATCCGCTCAGATCAGCTCTACCCCAGATGAGGCCAGGGACGAGGGCACGAGTTCGGGAAGAAAAGCCCGGTCGCAAGCAAGCTGCGAGAAACAGGAGTCCGTTCGGCATGAAACGGCCAGCAACGAAAGACGGAAGGTTGGCGAGCTAACGCCAGGAGGAGAGCTACCGCTGCGGCAACGGCACACTGTGCCGGGCATAGGGCAGGAAGTGCCCAGGAGCGTTACTGATGGCAGGAGCCTTTCTTCGGAGGCAGAGAATGGAGGTGGGCCTGCTGGGCCGACCAGGGGAAGTACCGCGCAGTTGTCGAACGCACCCAATGGGTGTCTGATCAGGTCAGGTGAGGACAGGGAGATGCGTAGGGACTGGCCGAAGGGCAAATTCGGGTCAGGTGACTGCGAGGAAGCTCATGCCGTCTCAGACGAAGCCACGAAACCGGCAGGAGTAGATCAATCAGGGAGCGGCAATTTTAAGGTTTGCCCGTGCATTAAAGGTGCAGATGGCTCCAAGCGAGGCATAGTACCAGGAGGCAGGTGCGTGGCTTTCACGCCGAAAGTCGGCGCGTGGAGCAATACGTTCCGTGCGGCAGTACGCCAAAGCAAGTGCAGCAAAACCGGCCGCAGTGGTATGGTTACTAGGCCGACCAGGGGCTATGCTCCTTACACTTCGCGCGGTTTGTACTGGCACGCCGGAGAAAGCGTACCCTCAGGGGCATCACGTGCGCGGGGATTCGGACCCATCGCGGACCAGGATGTTTTCGATCCTGGAGGGAAGCAGCTTTTGAATTCTCGCCCCGTGGCGGCACCAGGCGCATGAGCTGAGTGACCGTTAGCCGTTAACCGTGTTCGTTGATAACACATCACGGCTCGAATGCACACAGGGACACTCGGTGCGACCAAGGAGGCTCACGCGGCCACTTGCGGACCTCATACGAGTGCTTCAGTTGCAAGTGTCTGTGTGTATGTGTGCTCATTCGCGAGCAGGACGGGGCTGTGCATGCAGGTTTAACTGGTCGCGGCGCGACAGCGTGGACTTCTGTCAAGGCGCTGTATGTGAATGTGTGAAACGCGTACGCACGTGTGTGGCGCTGACTGTAAGCACAGCCAATGGACCGGGACACCCGTACTACGACCACAGCATGCATGAAACGTTTTTACTTTTGAAGTGCGTGCTTAGTTTCGTTTTTGGGTTCGTTGTAGGTAAGCCACTAGCCCTCTTTTTGTGTTTGTTTTTATTCATCTAAGCGTGCTGCAACCCTTAGATGAATTTTGAGGGGGGCGTGTAGAGGGCTAGCATGCGCCATGTGTGTTGATTCCCCCCCTCCCCCCTCCTTTCTTCGCGGCTAAGGAAGGGGGGCTTCGTCGTTGAGCGGGCCCCAGGGAGATATGGGGATGCGCGCGGTCTCATTAGGAGCGCCCATCTTTCTGTCGCCTTTGGTGTCGCCGCTGCAGAACCCGGAGAGCCCCCGGCGGCGGGGCTGCGAGGAGAGCAGCAAAGCGGGCTCACCCAAGCCTCCCATTGTCCCCTTTTGGGGAAGGACGCGTGTTCCTCGCCTTTGTGCCAGTGCACAAAGAACCAAGAGCTTAAAAAGGTCAAGCCGCCGTTTCATCTTACGCCGACAGCTCACCGCGGCTCCACAAATACCACTTGCGGCCCAATTAAGTTTCGGACGCTTCGTTCGGAGGTTCGACCGCTTTTCTTTTGAGAAGAGAACACTGCCGAACGAAGCGGGGTCCGGTGCGTCCGGATGAATGGGAGCTGTGGGCGGCGGTGCAGCTGGCTGGCGTCCGGGATAGCCCCGAGGCTCGACGACAACGCGGACTCAAGAAACGGGCCGCGCGCAGAAGACGCCGCCGCACAAAACGAGCACTGCCACCTGCTTAATTGGGGACAGTGGCGGCCGCTTGACTGATGTCGCCGCCCCGACCCCGGAGGACAACTGGCGGCTTCGGCAGTCCATTGTGATCCGACTCTTATCGGAAAGTGGATCTGCGCTCCCTGGCGATGTTTGCGACAGTCGCAGCTGGGTTGGGGCCGACAATTGCCCTAGTGCCGGGAAGCGTCAAGGTCACGGGTACTGGGGAGACAGACGTGGGAGTGTCTTGCTATGTTGTTTTGTGTGTTTTGCTTCTTCCTCCTTAGGGGAGAGAGTTGGTCTGATATAGTGGGAGTGTTTTGCTATGTAGTTTGTAAGTATTTTGCTGTTCTTTCCATAGGGGAGAGAGTTTGTTTACTACGGTGGAAGTGTGGGGCGGGGCACGTAACCCGGGGGGCCAATCCGTATGTGTGTGAATTCTCGGAATGTACGGTGTTTTAAGGGAAAATGATGCCCTTTTTACAATATGTACATTTGAGAGAGAGTTATGTGCCTTAAGGAAGTTGGAGGGCGGACCACGCGGCTAAAAACCAATCGTGTTAAGGGTTTGACACGATTGGATGCTGATGAATGTGGGCCGGGCCCATGTGTGTTTAAAACTGGGTCCCGGAGCCCGGAAAAGAGGTTCTGGGCTACGGAGATAGATGTAACGCATCTTCGGCTACGCCGAGTAGGGGCCTCCCCTAAATGTTAGCCAGTTCCATGTTGTTGTTGTGCTCACTGCTCAACTTGTATATATATGTAAACTATTGTATATAAAGCTTCAGTTTATATCCCCTGCAAGTTCTCTGTTGTTTGCAAGTATCATCTCCTATAGACCTTCAGCCTTCAAGTAATAACAAGCCGTCTCCGACGGGGCACCCCTGGTGCAGAAGAAAGAAGAGAAAAAGAACCTATTCGCTTTTTGCTATCAGAAGGAAGCAAGAGTGAAACTTGACTACAACCATAAAAAGAAGCCTGCAAGATAGCCGAATAGCCTAAAGCATCTGTAAAGAGAGTTTTCTGTTGCGGCCCCATTGGTATGAATCCCACTCGGAGTCAGAAGATAGATTATGCATACTCTTTTAGTTGTTTTTTTTCCTGCGTTAACAATATAGCTTGCTTCCCCAAAAATAATCGCGCTGTGTGTGCGTGTGTTGGGGGCAGGGGGGGGGGGGGGCGTGCAGCCTCCATCCTTGATGCACACTCCGGTGGGCGCACATCCGGGCATTCACTGGTAAAAATGCACCTTCAAAAACTTTCACCCATCTCCCCGCCCCCCATCACCCACCTGTACCCGATATAGCCGAGGCAGATTGTTGTGAAGGCTCAACGTATTGAGTCGCCGAAGCGTTATAAGAAAAAAAGCTCCAACAATCATAAGTCGCCAGAAAGAGCATTCAAGATCGAGCAGTGCGAGAACAGCGGATGGAGCCGCGCGCTGGCGACTGGCAGCATTTTTTTCTTAGAAGCGGAACGATTTCAGCGAATCGGCATAACGAAATCACTTCATCGCAGTTACATTTCATCGCAGTAGCATCTCTGGGCGTATTCACTATTACATGCCAGCGAGCGCATGCATTTCCGCATTGCCCTTTTGAGTATTCGGTATTTAATTTTTTTCTTATTAGTACATCTCCACCGTTTCCAAGAACCCGCTTTTCGTTGCATGTTTCCGTCGCGCGCAAACAAGAATATGCGGATTCTAAACAAAAAAAAAGGAGCTGCACCAATTTATACATCGTTCTTTTGGTAATACTAGTAGTAATAACTCGGGTTTAACGTGTCGAGTAGACACTGGGGCTATGCGACAGACGGTGTAGTGGAGGGCTCCAGATTAACGGAGACCAGATGGAGATTTTCGGCGTGTGACAGAGCACGCTGGTTTTTGTATTTTTGAAATCAGCAGCCGAACTCCACAGCCATTGAGCCATTTTTTTTTCTTTATTGCCCAACATCGTGAGGGGTTTTATTTAGAACCTGCTGTGTGAGACAATGAGCACCTACAAAAGTAAATGTTGCAGTACCCACTGCGGTGGCTCAGTGGTTAGGGCACTCGGTTAATTATTCGGTTCGAACCCGGCCCCGGGGGCCACGTTTCGACGGAGGCGAAGCGCAAAAGGCACCGTGTGCTGCGCGATGTCAGCCCGCGTTAAAGGTCAACTGCGCCACTTTTTGAGAATTCGCTATACTCAAGGATTCAAAGCTATATAGGCTGTAGGTAATACATGCTAAGTTTTTTGCCCTACGATTTAAACTAGTGACGTAATCGACGATTAAATTTTGCACTTCTCCTTAAAGCAACAGAGGAGTGCGGGGAAGTTCAGTGTGACGTCACGGAAGGTATGATTTCAAATTACCGCTGCCGTCAGCCACGCCCTGCCGTGCCTCGTTGGACGCTGCCAAACAACGTTCGGCGGGTTTGCCTTTGGTGGCGTTGGTTTTTTTCCTTCAAAGAAGGCGTTTATGCGTTGGAAATGTACCGATACCTTCGATGACGTCATCATGCGTCCCCCACTTAGCGTTGTGCGCTGCGGAGAAGCTTGAAGGCCGTCGAAATTTTAGTTGGTGATCACGTCATCGCTTCAAATGCTAGGCCAAAAGGACTTCGCATCCATTACCTGGAAGTTCCACACACTCGACCCGTTTAAGCTCGTCGATTTCTAAAACTTATGCAGTTCCTTTTTAAGGATCCCCAGCTGGTAGAAATTATTTCGGAGGTCTCGCTTACTGCGCCTGTTCCTCTTTTTTCTTTCACTCCCACTTTCCTCCCTCTCTTACGGCGCGGTCCAGGTGTCCATCACGAAGTGAGACAGCTACTGCGCCATTTCCTTTCCTCAAAAACCACCATGACAACGTTGTTGGATCCTCGCGCTAATATTTCATCTATTTGTGGGAAATGAAGCAAAGAAAAGGAAGGCATTCTCAATCGGTGGTTAAATGACTACAGACACCCAGTTTTATTGCGTGTTTTCTCCTTTCAAATGACACCATAGATATTAGAATACATGGACCACCGTGTAGTGTTCGCCTACTGCCACTAATTAATTTAGAAAATATTTTTTTCTCCCATGCTGTCCCGGTTTCATCAACCGAATGATGGCTGTGATGTAAGTTGAACATTAGTTCACGTGAGGCCCGGGAAAACTAATAAAAACGCTGACACGTTGTCTTGATCCACTATAGCATTTAAATCAGCCTGCTTCAAGACCTATAATAACAACGAACGAAGTATCAGCAGTTATATTGCCGTTTTATTGCACCTCACGCGATTTAATTTCCTCTACTCGTCACAGCCATCGCTATGTTGGTGAAACCGAAACAGGGTCGTGAAGAAATTCAAATACAAATTATTTATTATGTGTTGGTGAAATACCACGCGGTGCACCGTGTACATCAACGTATGACGCATCGTTTGAAAGAAAAAAGCACGCAAGCTAAAATGTGGTGTCTATAGTACTTTATTGAGTTAGAGCGGTCCTAACAATTTGATTAAAGATTTACGCAAATATGTAAAAGGGTTATATGTAATAATAACTCAAGATTTCACATAAACCTGAAGTACAAAGAATTGGCGGTAGTACATTACAGAAGCGTCAATTAGGCTTCTTCCCAGGCACCAGAATTCCTGAAAGTTTGCTGTCGCATATACTAGGTACCATTTTCGCACTTCCCAGCGCAGACAGCTACGGGTGGGTAAGTCTATGCGCTAGACCATCTCATTTTGTCCGAAAACAAGAAGTATGCCGAGATGCAAAAAAAGTGGGGCTGAACCGGGTCCGGAACCGGTTCGGAACTGTTCCTTTGAATCGTTCCGGTTCGGGTTCAGTTCCAAGATGGCGAAAAAATTATGGGTTCGGTTCCGGTTCCGGGCGAAAATTCGGGTTCGGTTCCGGTTTCGGGTTCGGGTTTGGTTCCGGTTCGACACCCTGGTTCTAAGACAGTACTTCCGAGATGCCAGCCAGGTGCCTTCTCACGTAACCGAGGTGTACTTAGGCGTACCAGCGGCGACACCGCGATGGTTGACGACCGGGCGAGCTCTTCGAGCAGCACTGGCAAGACGACCTCCTGTAACCTGAAGGTGTGTAGGTGCAGGCGGTCAAAGCTTCCCACATCCAGCCTAGCACCCGGCTTCCGGCGCCTGAATGTCGACGAAGAAACGCAGCTGCCCCGCATGCGATCGGCTGCGCAGCACAAGACACACGAAGGCGTCGCGGGCAGCATACAGCTTTGGATGTCTCGTCCCAGGCTCAGGAGCTCCCATCACACGGAGACGGCAAGCTGGCATGGACCTCGCGATTTCAGTCAGCTGGATATCCACGTACAATCTGCTTCTCCTTGCGACCACCTCGTGAGGTAATAAATGAGCGCGACGGTGACGAGGTCAAGTTGTACTTACCTGCACAGCGGCAGGTGTGCCAACAGGTCAGTGGACTCAAGACCATGCTTCTTAAGACCAGGAAACGCCGAACCTTCTGAAGAATTCAAGCATTCAGGATTATTTTTATCACTTCTTGGCATACGCTGACCTACCTCATAGGTTCACGGATTTTCTTACAGGATATTCTCCTTATTAGAACCTTTTTGACCCTGACGGCATTGGGCAGGAATATATGGACTTGGAGCGGCCGCTCATTTTGATGCAGCAACAGCCCGGAGACAAGTATCGCAAGATTTACCTTCATCAGCAGCAGATGACGAAGTACATGAACATATATAGCAGCGACTCCGACGACCCAGTAAAAATCAGTGATGCAGTGCAAACAGAGTGGCCGAAATTTCTTCGAAGCGTCTCATCTTCGGTGGACGGTTCTTCTCAGGTCGTTTCGCCACTTCTAAAACGAAGGATTATCTCAAATGAGGTAGCGTTTTCTATTAAGCGGTTTGTGACAGGACTGATCACCGGTCAAAGCGCTTGTGCAACATTAGATAATTTTCGCGACTGCACAGTTAGACTCAGCTGCCAAGCAGGTGTCAGTCCAGCTGGAAATTTATTTGCCTGACCTAAGCAGTTATGTGTCATTGCATGCAATAACGCACTGTTAGCGCCTTTCCTCAAGTATTTTCACAGATTATTTTTCATGACACCAATTATATTGCACACACACACTGCCTGTTTCTGCTGTTTTCTTGCTGTATTCATCACCATAATATTTGTATGCATTGAAAGAGCGTTTAGTTTGACTGGTTTTCTTGTTTTCAGACTGAGAATTGTCTGCTTTTCGGCGCAGCGTGAGTGTATTGGAGATATGAACAGTAAGAGCTAAATTATTTCCTTTCTTACTTTAATCATGTTTTATAGTGTCTATGGAGTGTCCTCTGGAGGTCACTGCCAGATATTGACTGTTCCAGTTCTTTAATGGGCTTGACAGAGCTTCGGCTGGATAGGCTTCTGTCTTATATTAAGGCGAAAGCCTTTAATTCCTCATACTGTCGTTAGCAGGCGTGTCGGCAGATGTGTCCGCGTTTCGGTTACGTGCCTTATGTGGGCATATGCCAATCATTACTTAATCAATACTTAATCGATGGCATTCGAATGATATCATAACGCGATTTAGGCATTCTGTAATAATTGCATGATAATTAATGATTAATTGAGTAATCATAGTTAAGCAATTTATCTAATTAACATTTCTAGTCATACCACATAAATAAAACCGAGCAGGAAATTGGTCGAGTTGGGGAATCGAACCAGGGTCTCCGGAGTGCGAGACGAGCACGCCAACCACTCCGCCATGCCAGCTCGATGGTTTGGAATGAACAAAGGCGCGTCCTGTGAATACGGTGTCTTCGTTCACTCCCATCTTCCTCCCTTCGCGTTACGACGAGGTTCAGGTGTCCATCGAAATATGAGAGACAGATACACTTCCTTTCCTCAAAAACTAGGGGTGTGCGAATATCAAATTTTTCGAATACGAATCGAATACGAATACTTGGTTCCGAATATCGAATCGAATAATCAAGGACAGACGCATTAACCACTACAAAACATTTATTTGAGCACCCAAGAACATCACAGTCCAACTATCAGTGATGAAATGAGCACAAAAGGTGTGTGTGGCTGCACAAAAAGTATCAAAGTCTCGAACATTGTTCTTAGAACAGTGGAAATATCAGAGAAGATGGCTAGTACACAGCATTTATCAAGGCTAGCTTGCCATAAGCACAAAAGCGCGTTGCTGGGATGAACATAGAAGGTTGTCGTGAAGGAAAACCGGCTGCTCCACATGGTCAGGCAGAAGTAGTTCCCTTCTAGCTGAAACGACTTCTCCAGCCACAGAAAATGCCCTCTCAATTGACACTGAACTGGTACGTATTGCGAGGTATTTCGTGCACAGCTCTGACTATACCAGCTTCGCAGGTATAGCCACAAAGAAGCTCACCAGTGCAGTCAGCTACTGCATGGCCCAACGTTACGCATTGCTGTGGACGCCGCCATGTTGTTATGTCTCTGTCGATAGGACTTGCGGACCGAAATGAACGCCGGTGCTCGCAATAGAATAATCGGCTAGATACGAATATTCGCGTCGTGTCGAATATTCGAAACAACACGAATACTTGGGTTTAGAATCGAATACGAATACTAAAAATTTAATATTCGAATTATATTCGAAAATTTCGAGTATTCGCACACCCCTATCAAAAACCAATTTACCGACGAGCAAGGCGTAGAGCCGAACGGGCGATGGCGTTCTATGGACTCCCTGGCAGCGCTGCAAGAGGCTGTCTTAACCACACATCTTAACCACAAATCAGTGACACAAGCAGCAACACTGCGCTTAAGGCTTTCGCCTCACTGCACTTTAGGTCAGCAAAGTGCCCCCCCCCCCCCCCCCTGAATTTTTTATGCTGAGCAGTTATGAAGGAAAGTGACCGAGTGATTTGTAAAGGCACGATTTTCTCCAGTGCTTTCCTGCGTCGCTCAAAATAAATTTCATTGCACTGTCATCATCAGTGAAGCCAGACCAGACAATAGCAGTGTGCAGGGTCGGAGTGCATGGGACCTAAGTGCTCTAGTCCAATATTCCGGGTTCTGGTGGCATGACCCGGTAATACACGCCAAAAGTATAGGCGGGATTTTGAGCGCCTCCTGTGGAACTCAAAGCGGAAGCTTGGGAGGGGGCTCTTGGGCTCTTCCGGCTATTCTCGATGTTCGGACCCTTGCACACCGCTTGTAGGGCTTCTTAGGGATTAAGGTGACCCCCTGGCCCCAACCACAGGATGATTTGAACTGATTTACTTGGACTCGTGCTGAGAGTAGTCGCGTAGTCATGCGCCCCACTAGAGCATCGCGCAACTGATTAAGGCTCGATGGAAAGACCGCATTTACTTTTTGTCAGACGCCATGAGGCGAGGCTGTAACGAAGCGAGGCGCGACACTGGCGATGAAGGCTGAGAGCTCTAAGGCAGGGAAAGGCTGCGCTCTGCTGTATGCAGCGAATCGGAAGCCGTGTCGGGGACTCGACAAGCAAAAGATCATTGCAAACTCGATTTGGAAGGCGCATAAGCGGGCGGCTCATACGCTGTTGTAGCTACAGGGATGTGCTGCTTAGGCGAGGTGCACAGGCGGAATGGCCGGAGGGTCATACCCTCCATCGTATAAGGATAGTAGCATCGGGTAGTAGCATAGTAGCAAGGATAGTAGCATAAGGATAGTACCATCGTATAAGGATAGTAGTGTCCCAGAGGGATACGAGCTATAGCTGTCACACGAAAGCGCTGCCTATAGGTCTTCCTCAATTCCACACCCTTCTTTGCGTGAAGTGTTCCTAGGAACAGTTGCCTTTGGTCGTCTCCGCAGGCTACGACAGTGAACGAGAAACAAACCCAGAACTTGCGATTCGGTAACTAGTACCACCATTCCCAGAACAACTGCGTAGCTATATTCCATCTCGGCACATGGTGAATGAGCTAGGCTTACGGGCTGGCACTGAAGGCGGGTCTTCCTTCATCGGCGTACACTTCCGCCTGCCTACCACAGCGGAAGGACAGCGCAGGCGGCTCTCGTTCCAGGCGTACAGGACACCATAGTTCTTAGTTCTTGTCCTGTTCCCCCACGGTAAGCCGTTGCAAGACCTAGGGGCAACGCGACGCAGCTGCACGGCTACTAGACGAGAACTTCTTTGCTGGTGTATGCTCCCTGAGGCATCGATTGATTGATTAAAAACATCTTTATTCGTTCAATATTCTCAGAACATGTGGGCGGGCCGCCTAGTCCGGTAGTCCACTGGCTGCTGCTGCTGCGCTGGCCCTCCCCACCAGCCAGTGCTGACGGTCAGGATCATCGCTGAGCAGAATAGCCTCCCACTGCGCCTCTGAGGGGTTTGGAATGGGGTCAACTAAGGGATTAAATTGGCATGCCCACACCATGTGGTAGAGGTTAGCTACCTCTCCACAGTGTGGGCACTGCGGAGAGTATAGTGTAGGGTACCACCGCGGTGTAATTTAGCTGGTGTTGGGTATGTGTTGGTATCAGGAAAGCCTACAAGACGGCACTGGGGCTACCGAACTCCACTCCAACGGCAAAGCTCATGGCTCTAGAAGTACATAATACCCTCAAAGAGATGTGGGAAGCACAATGGCTCTCACAACACAATAGTCTCGCACTTACAAAACCCGGCAGATAACTGCTCGAGAAAATCCATGTTAATCAGCTCCCTGAGGCAATGCCTGATCTTATTGTTATCGTGCGGATTACCATCGTGAACTTGCGATGCGCAGGCGGCAGTACAACCTCTGCGAAGTTCCGAAGTTGTTTCTGTTCATGCGAACTGAAGCAAGCAGTAGACGTGCGGTAGCTCGGTGGCGTAGATGCGTTTCTCGGCCGGCACAGTCTTTCAGCATTAAGCGTACGTGTCTTAAAGCGAGTAGCGATTCTGTCAGCCAGCGTTTGTGCAACGAAGATGAGGATTTCCGCTCCAGACAGGAGCTTGCGCTGCAGTTGGATAAAGATAGAGCATCCATAGAAAACCCACGGCTTGGTCTTCACAATCCACCACCATGGCATCCCGCTTACGCTGCTCTATGAAGGATTTTCTTTTACGCATGTGCAACGTTCTCGGAGAAAAATTCTGAAAATTGTAAGACAGTGTTATGGAAATATTGAAGGTGGTGGTCCATCCTTTTGATATGTAGCAAAATTTTTCTTTTAAAGTGTTTCCATCGATCGCTTCAAACGGCAAATAGAGAACCAATGGGGAACGCTTTAGACGAAAGCAAAGACGCTAAAAGGATGTTTAACAGTGTCTTTTGCTGGGCTAGTTGGTATGACATTAGAGAGTTTTAGTATTGCGGGCTTTGCGTAATTGCGTGCATAGCGGAATAGCGGGTCCAGAGTGCGCATGCGCAGAACGCTAACGGGGAATTAGCGTTAGCGTACGCACGCAATTTTCAGAATTTAGCGTTGCGGCATTTGCGCCCTTAGCGTGGAAACATGGCGGCGTCCTTTCAAGCGACAGCCGCCCGCTTCAGCCGATTCAGCAGCTCTTGCGATTCCGGTCGGCATGTTTACCGGCAACTACTGGTGTTTTTGCTTTTCGCTATGACTTACCTTGCTTCGCCGATAAAGTTTAAGCTGCAATTCAGCCCTGTTTTTAAGATACGCTCTCGATTCTGAAGCGCGCAAGCCTAATAGCGCCTCCAGCTGCACTGCTACCGTCTGCAACGGCCCGAAACGCAGCAGAAACCAGAAAAACGTCTGGAACGAGACAAAAATAGATTTGGAGGCTTTTCGCGGTGTTCTATGGAATTAAATTATGTAAAGAGAGTTTGTATTAAATTTACAAAAGTTTTTTAAACATTAGACGTCATGTGATAACAAATATTCTTGCTCCAACGGCTTGTAGTTAACATTGCCTTTACTAGATGGCGCCACTGTTTTACGTTTTTATTTCATTTTATTGTAATTTCGGGGTCATTTTGCAGACGAAAATGAACACTGCACTAATAATTCGTATAAAGAACTCGGAAATATTATGATTTGGCAACTTAGCGGCCGTGTCGACCATTTTAGAAGGACCATTCGCATCCATGTCAAGCAGATGGCGTTTAACGTTTTCAAAACGCTATACTAAAACTGTCTGTGGGGATAAGTTGCTTGCGGCACGCTAACGTAATTTCCCTTAGGTCCGCTATCACGCTAACGCTATACTAAAACTCTCTATTGTGTTCAGGAAAGTAAGAACAGCGCTAAATTCTACACAAACCACACAGAAACACGGACAGGACGGGCACAGTGCCCGTCCTGTCCGTCTTTCTGTGTGGTTTGTGTACAATTTAGCGCTGTTTGTACTTCCCTGAACACAACGCTAAAAGGAAAACAAATGCAAGTGTCGTTGGGTGATCTGCGGATATATTGATTGTTATAGTGAAATCTTACATTGTATGAAAAAAAAATTACATTCATAAAGGATTTCCCGCTTAAAATTGATTTTGTCCAGATTTTCTGGGTATGAAGTCCTTATAATCCGTTTACACGTTCCTTTTCAAGGACAGCCTCTCGAGCTCGTCACGCTGCCGTCCTCCGTGCCTAACCTTTGTACTACCGTGCAGAGAGGTGTGTGTAAAGACCTTTTCGTTTGCACTGAGGTCGGCTCTCTTCGGCTGGCCTGCCTTGCGTGGGCTACGCGCCGTCTGCCAGGGATCCTGGCTTAATGGGGGTAATGGGCGCGGTGAGGGCCTAATGTCTTCCCCTCACATATTTCTAGCACAGGTTATCATACAATGTAGATAAGAGCTGTGTGAAGCACTTGAGAGTTTTTTGTTTATTTCGAGCTTAGTAGCCGATCGTTGAAGCCAGAGATGCTGCTGAGGGAGTAAATAAGGGAGTGTTGGAAAGAACTGCTTGCACGTGCCAGTGTATACCTCGACTTACGCTCAAAAGGCTGCCTCTCCAAAGCGCACTCACATTGATAGGGACGGTGGTCTCCATCTTTAACCCTTCTCCGAAAGGTGCGATGTCATTATCCATGGGCCATCCTTTATAGTAAGCATCCGCCAGAAGCTCAGCACGTACAGTCGGGGACAAAAGTCTCCGGACCATGTGTTCCTCAAACGAAGCTTATAGCACTACTCTCAGACAGCGGATGGAGACCGCACTTGTGGAGATGAAAGAACAAAAATTTAACTTTTACCTCCACAAGTGTGGTCTCCAGCCGCCGACTAATAGCAGAGCTATCGGCTTCGTTAGAGGAACACGTGGTCCGGAGACTTTTGTCGCCGACTGTACATACTGATGCCCTAATGTCACTACGAAGTATAGGAGGCCGTGGTCGCGGAGTCAAGGGGCCACGAATCCAGGAGCTACAAGGCCATTAGAAATGGTCTTCGAGTAACCATGCGCAGAAAGCTGGACTCGTAATTGTGAATTCATGACGTAATCACGAAGTGTGTGAGGCAGCTTATGACAGATGTACAGTATACTTTCGGTAAGATGGACTCGGTTTAGAAGAATTCTCGGATGTGAAGACAATGTGAGAACATTTGTTTGGCTTCCAGGAGACTCAACGTAAATTCAAAAAATCCCTAAAAACTAGCTGTTTAGCTTGGCGCTCGGTTAAGGCAAACCTTCGCATCAGTTCGAACCACGTAAACTCCGCGCAATGAACTTCGCGGAGCCTCTGCGCGCACTCTCGAAGAAAGGCAGGAAAGAAACGAAATTATACCGGGCGATTTGTTTAACATTCACAGATTTTTATTTTCTAAAAAAAACAAGGCAGATACGCTGGTGCGATCTATGCAAGTTGATTGTGCAGCAAGGCAGACATTGTATACGTGATAGGTCTCAATAATTAGATGAAAATTTAACTAAAACTAACTAATACACTCTTTTATTCTTGATTTGAGGAGGGAAGATTATACTGAGAAATCTAAGGCCTTCCACATTGAAGGTGAGTGGGATTTGTAAAATTTGTTAAAATTCTTTATCAGCAATGTGGCTCGAAATATCGAATGTAAAAATACGAATTTGAAAGCTCGTTGAGTTGGCTTTGCCGCGTGAAGTATTTGTAAAATGCTGGCGCTCACATTGCAAATACAGACGACGTTTGTGTTTTCTATGACGTAGGTGTAGTTAATGTGATTTCGGCGACGATACTATGCGCAGCGACACCAAATTACAAATATGCAACAAGGCAACACCAACACAACGAGCTCAACCCAACGCAACTTTGAACCATCGTCCAGCATTGCCAATAAAGAAGATTTTAAAACTTGTCTCCCTTTCTTTGTTAACGGCCTGTTATTTGAATATTATTGAATTTACAAAGAGTGCCTTGAATTGCCTTGAATTTTGCAAACACTGATTAATCAAATTTTGATAATTATTCATCTAAATATTTTGGTGGTTTTAACTCTTCTAAACGAAGACCCCGTGTCAAAACGTTCATAAGCACCCTGAGGTTTTCCCTCTCTTGTTCACTTTGTGATTATCAGGAACCATCTGCCTACTCTCTCTCTCTCTCTACCATCATCTTCTAAACCTATAGTTACAGAGAGCGAAAGCTCTGTTCCATAGCTTCGCAAGTCTAGCTTCTCGTTGCTCCTCTGTTTAAGTGGATCGTTTAGCTAACGTCGTCTGCAGTACACCTTCTCGGCGAGCTGTATCGACCGGATGATCGGACGCGGCTTGACGATGACGCCGAAGAGTTGACACACTGTGTCCGGCGCGCGCTTAATCCATCCTCCTCTCCCAGCCGGTTTTCGAACGAAGAACGTTCTGCGCATGCGCTGCCTCGCGTCGGAGCGGCTGGACTGTAGAGCTCCTGAACTGCGCCTGGCGTAGAGTCGCCGATCTGACGTATCCGACCACAACCGGCTCTCGCCCGCGCGCCGAGAACGTAGGAGTATAAACGCGCCTTTACACCTTCTCCAAGTCACGTGGTATCACAATGGCGAAGCAGGTTAGCGCGTGCACTTGCGCCTCTCCCAGCCCGCCCTCTCCTAACCACGTGATATCACAGCGGCAAAGCCGGCGAGCGAGTGCAGGTGCACCTCCGCTTGGCGAGTCACGTGGTTTGCCTGCGCCCGGGGGTCTCAAGGTCAAACGCGCATCAAGATTGACCTTGGGAGACGTGTAGAGCTTTCGCTCCCAAAACTTCTGACTCTTGAGGAAATGAAATGGCCATGCAACATTCGCACATATATCGGTGACACCTCAAGCAATCCGTAAGGGAAGGGAGGAAGGTGGAAGTGAAAGAGGAAAGAGAGAAAGAGGCTACTGCGCCCTATCACGTACAGCCTTTGTCAAAAGTAACCAGGCTGCATGGTTTGCTTCTAGCTTGTATAGTGGGGCCCTTGTGGCTTTCCTAAAGATCGAAAGGGGTTGGAAGGTAAGAAGACCTACAGTCCTTACCTTTAACGACCATTTCAGCTTCAGGGAAGCTGTAAGGGCTCCACTGTACGAGCTAGCAGCAAAACATGCAACCTGGTTACTTTTGACAGACTGTACATAGTGTATGCCTTCCTGCACAATCAACTTGCATAGACCGCACCAACGTAGCTGTCATAGTTTTTAAAAGTAAAAATCTG